>NW_026527086.1:0-204234 GCF_027744825.2 Synchiropus splendidus
CAAAAACGCTTTTCAGCCTGAGATAAGGTGGGTTTCGGAACGCCAAACATAAAAGTGTTGATAACTTTTGAAAAACACTTCAGACCGCTTAGATTTGATGTGCAACTACTAGAAAGACCCTTTCTGCTATAGTGGGAGGTTAAAATTTCATGTTCTGAAGCTTCCCTGAAAAGTTATGGCACAATGCACAAAAAACGCTTTTCAGCCTGAGATAAGGTGGGTTTCGGAACGCCAAACATAAAAGTGTTGATAACTTTGGAAAAACACTTCAGACAGTTTAGATTTGATGTGCAACTACTAGAAAGACCCTTTCTGCTATAGTGGGAGGTTAAAATTTCATGTTCTGAAGCTTCCCTGAAAAGTTATGGCACAATGCGTAAAAAAACGCTTTTCAGCCTGAGATAAGGTGGGTTTCGGAACGCCAAACATAAAAGTGTTGATAACTTTGGAAAAACACTTCAGACAGTTTAGATTTGATGTGCAACTACTAGAAAGACCCTTTCTGCTATAGTGGGAGGTTAAAATTTCATGTTCTGAAGCTTCCTGAAAAGTTATGGCACAATGCACAAAAACGCTTTTCAGCCTGAGATAAGGTGGGTTTCGGAACGCCAAACATAAAAGTGTTGATAACTTTGGAAAAACACTTCAGACAGTTTAGATTTGATGTGCAACTACTAGAAAGACCCTTTCTGCTATAGTGGGAGGTTAAAATTTCATGTTCTAAAGCTTTCCTGAAAAGTTATGGCACAATGCACAAAAACGCTTTTCAGCCTGAGATAAGGTGGGTTTCGGAACGCCAAACATAAAAGTGTTGATAACTTTGGAAAAACACTTCAGACAGTTTAGATTTGATGTGCAACTACTAGAAAGACCCTTTCTGCTATAGTGGGAGGTTAAAATTTCATGTTCTGAAGCTTTCCTGAAAAGTTATGGCACAATGCACAAAAACGCTTTTCAGCCTGAGATAAGGTGGGTTTCGGAACGCCAAACATAAAAGTGTTGATAACTTTTGAAAAACACTTCAGACAGCTTAGATTTGATGTGCAACTACTAGAAAGACCCTTTCTGCTATAGTGGGAGGTTAAAATTTCATGTTCTGAAGCTTTCATGAAAAGTTATGGCACAATGCACAAAAACGCTTTTCAGCCTGAGATAAGGTGGGTTTCGGAACGCCAAACATAAAAGTGTTGATAACTTTGGAAAAACACTTCAGACAGTTTAGATTTGATGTGCAACTACTAGAAAGACCCTTTCTGCTATAGTGGGAGGTTAAAATTTCATGTTCTGAAGCTTCCCTGAAAAGTTATGGCACAATGCGTAAAAACGCTTTTCAGCCTGAGATAAGGTGGGTTTCGGAACGCCAAACATAAAAGTGTTGATAACTTTGGAAAAACACTTCAGACAGTTTAGATTTGATGTGCAACTACTAGAAAGACCCTTTCTGCTATAGTGGGAGGTTAAAATTTCATGTTCTGAAGCTTCCCTGAAAAGTTATGGCACAATGCACAAAAACGCTTTTCAGCCTGAGATAAGGTGGGTTTCGGAACGCCAAACATAAAAGTGTTGATAACTTTGGAAAAACACTTCAGACAGTTTAGATTTGATGTGCAACTACTAGAAAGACCCTTTCTGCTATAGTGGGAGGTTAAAATTTCATGTTCTGAAGCTTTCCTGAAAAGTTATGGCACAATGCACAAAAACGCTTTTCAGCCTGAGATAAGGTGGGTTTCGGAACGCCAAACATAAAAGTGTTGATAACTTTTGAAAAACACTTCAGACAGCTTAGATTTGATGTGCAACTACTAGAAAGACCCTTTCTGCTATAGTGGGAGGTTAAAATTTCATGTTCTGAAGCTTCCCTGAAAAGTTATGGCACAATGCACAAAAACGCTTTTCAGCCTGAGATAAGGTGGGTTTCGGAACGCCAAACATAAAAGTGTTGATAACTTTGGAAAAACACTTCAGACAGTTTAGATTTGATGTGCAACTACTAGAAAGACCCTTTCTGCTATAGTGGGAGGTTAAAATTTCATGTTCTGAAGCTTCCCTGAAAAGTTATGGCACAATGCACAAAAACGCTTTTCAGCCTGAGATAAGGTGGGTTTCGGAACGCCAAACATAAAAGTGTTGATAACTTTGGAAAAACACTTCAGACAGTTTAGATTTGATGTGCAACTACTAGAAAGACCCTTTCTGCTATAGTGGGAGGTTAAAATTTCATGTTCTGAAGCTTCCCTGAAAAGTTATGGCACAATGCACAAAAACGCTTTTCAGCCTGAGATAAGGTGGGTTTCGGAACGCCAAACATAAAAGTGTTGATAACTTTCGAAAAACACTTCAGAGAGCTTAGATTTGATGTGCACCTACTAGAAAGACCCTTTCTGCTATAGTGGGAGGTTAAAATTTCATGTTCTGAAGCTTCCCTGAAAAGTTATGGCACAATGCGTAAAAACGCTTTTCAGCCTGAGATAAGGTGGGTTTCGGAACGCCAAACATAAAAGTGTTGATAACTTTGGAAAAACACTTCAGACAGTTTAGATTTGATGTGCAACTACTAGAAAGACCCTTTCTGCTATAGTGGGAGGTTAAAATTTCATGTTCTGAAGCTTTCCTGAAAAGTTATGGCACAATGCACAAAAACGCTTTTCAGCCTGAGATAAGGTGGGTTTCGGAACGCCAAACATAAAAGTGTTGATAACTTTGGAAAAACACTTCAGACAGTTTAGATTTGATGTGCAACTACTAGAAAGACCCTTTCTGCTATAGTGGGAGGTTAAAATTTCATGTTCTGAAGCTTTCCTGAAAAGTTATGGCACAATGCACAAAAACGCTTTTCAGCCTGAGATAAGGTGGGTTTCGGAACGCCAAACATAAAAGTGTTGATAACTTTTGAAAAACACTTCAGACAGCTTAGATTTGATGTGCAACTACTAGAAAGACCCTTTCTGCTATAGTGGGAGGTTAAAATTTCATGTTCTGAAGCTTCCCTGAAAAGTTATGGCACAATGCACAAAAACGCTTTTCAGCCTGAGATAAGGTGGGTTTCGGAACGCCAAACATAAAAGTGTTGATAACTTTGGAAAAACACTTCAGACAGTTTAGATTTGATGTGCAACTACTAGAAAGACCCTTTCTGCTATAGTGGGAGGTTAAAATTTCATGTTCTGAAGCTTTCCTGAAAAGTTATGGCACAATGCACAAAAACGCTTTTCAGCCTGAGATAAGGTGGGTTTCGGAACGCCAAACATAAAAGTGTTGATAACTTTTGAAAAACACTTCAGACCGCTTAGATTTGATGTGCAACTACTAGAAAGACCCTTTCTGCTATAGTGGGAGGTTAAAATTTCATGTTCTGAAGCTTCCCTGAAAAGTTATGGCACAATGCACAAAAACGCTTTTCAGCCTGAGATAAGGTGGGTTTCGGAACGCCAAACATAAAAGTGTTGATAACTTTGGAAAAACACTTCAGACAGTTTAGATTTGATGTGCAACTACTAGAAAGACCCTTTCTGCTATAGTGGGAGGTTAAAATTTCATGTTCTGAAGCTTCCCTGAAAAGTTATGGCACAATGCGTAAAAACGCTTTTCAGCCTGAGATAAGGTGGGTTTCGGAACGCCAAACATAAAAGTGTTGATAACTTTGGAAAAACACTTCAGACAGTTTAGATTTGATGTGCAACTACTAGAAAGACCCTTTCTGCTATAGTGGGAGGTTAAAATTTCATGTTCTGAAGCTTCCCTGAAAAGTTATGGCACAATGCACAAAAACGCTTTTCAGCCTGAGATAAGGTGGGTTTCGGAACGCCAAACATAAAAGTGTTGATAACTTTGGAAAAACACTTCAGACAGTTTAGATTTGATGTGCAACTACTAGAAAGACCCTTTCTGCTATAGTGGGAGGTTAAAATTTCATGTTCTGAAGCTTCCCTGAAAAGTTATGGCACAATGCACAAAAACGCTTTTCAGCCTGAGATAAGGTGGGTTTCGGAACGCCAAACATAAAAGTGTTGATAACTTTCGAAAAACAATTCAGAGAGCTTAGATTTGATGTGCACCTACTAGAAAGACCCTTTCTGCTATAGTGGGAGGTTAAAATTTCATGTTCTGAAGCTTCCCTGAAAAGTTATGGCACAATGCGTAAAAACGCTTTTCAGCCTGAGATAAGGTGGGTTTCGGAACGCCAAACATAAAAGTGTTGATAACTTTGGAAAAACACTTCAGACAGTTTAGATTTGATGTGCAACTACTAGAAAGACCCTTTCTGCTATAGTGGGAGGTTAAAATTTCATGTTCTGAAGCTTTCCTGAAAAGTTATGGCACAATGCACAAAAACGCTTTTCAGCCTGAGATAAGGTGGGTTTCGGAACGCCAAACATAAAAGTGTTGATAACTTTTGAAAAACACTTCAGACAGCTTAGATTTGATGTGCAACTACTAGAAAGACCCTTTCTGCTATAGTGGGAGGTTAAAATTTCATGTTCTGAAGCTTCCCTGAAAAGTTATGGCACAATGCACAAAAACGCTTTTCAGCCTGAGATAAGGTAGGTTTCGGAACGCCAAACATAAAAGTGTTGATAACTTTGGAAAAACACTTCAGACAGTTTAGATTTGATGTGCAACTACTAGAAAGACCCTTTCTGCTATAGTGGGAGGTTAAAATTTCATGTTCTGAAGCTTCCCTGAAAAGTTATGGCACAATGCACAAAAACGCTTTTCAGCCTGAGATAAGGTGGGTTTCGGAACGCCAAACATAAAAGTGTTGATAACTTTGGAAAAACACTTCAGACAGTTTAGATTTGATGTGCAACTACTAGAAAGACCCTTTCTGCTATAGTGGGAGGTTAAAATTTCATGTTCTGAAGCTTCCCTGAAAAGTTATGGCACAATGCACAAAAACGCTTTTCAGCCTGAGATAAGGTGGGTTTCGGAACGCCAAACATAAAAGTGTTGATAACTTTCGAAAAACACTTCAGAGAGCTTAGATTTGATGTGCACCTACTAGAAAGACCCTTTCTGCTATAGTGGGAGGTTAAAATTTCATGTTCTGAAGCTTCCCTGAAAAGTTATGGCACAATGCGTAAAAACGCTTTTCAGCCTGAGATAAGGTGGGTTTCGGAACGCCAAACATAAAAGTGTTGATAACTTTGGAAAAACACTTCAGACAGTTTAGATTTGATGTGCAACTACTAGAAAGACCCTTTCTGCTATAGTGGGAGGTTAAAATTTCATGTTCTGAAGCTTTCCTGAAAAGTTATGGCACAATGCACAAAAACGCTTTTCAGCCTGAGATAAGGTGGGTTTCGGAACGCCAAACATAAAAGTGTTGATAACTTTGGAAAAACACTTCAGACAGTTTAGATTTGATGTGCAACTACTAGAAAGACCCTTTCTGCTATAGTGGGAGGTTAAAATTTCATGTTCTGAAGCTTCCCTGAAAAGTTATGGCACAATGCGTAAAAACGCTTTTCAGCCTGAGATAAGGTGGGTTTCGGAACGCCAAACATAAAAGTGTTGATAACTTTGGAAAAACACTTCAGACAGTTTAGATTTGATGTGCAACTACTAGAAAGACCCTTTCTGCTATAGTGGGAGGTTAAAATTTCATGTTCTGAAGCTTCCCTGAAAAGTTATGGCACAATGCACAAAAACGCTTTTCAGCCTGAGATAAGGTGGGTTTCGGAACGCCAAACATAAAAGTGTTGATAACTTTGGAAAAACACTTCAGACAGTTTAGATTTGATGTGCAACTACTAGAAAGACCCTTTCTGCTATAGTGGGAGGTTAAAATTTCATGTTCTGAAGCTTCCCTGAAAAGTTATGGCACAATGCACAAAAACGCTTTTCAGCCTGAGATAAGGTGGGTTTCGGAACGCCAAACATAAAAGTGTTGATAACTTTCGAAAAACAATTCAGAGAGCTTAGATTTGATGTGCACCTACTAGAAAGACCCTTTCTGCTATAGTGGGAGGTTAAAATTTCATGTTCTGAAGCTTCCCTGAAAAGTTATGGCACAATGCGTAAAAACGCTTTTCAGCCTGAGATAAGGTGGGTTTCGGAACGCCAAACATAAAAGTGTTGATAACTTTGGAAAAACACTTCAGACAGTTTAGATTTGATGTGCAACTACTAGAAAGACCCTTTCTGCTATAGTGGGAGGTTAAAATTTCATGTTCTGAAGCTTTCCTGAAAAGTTATGGCACAATGCACAAAAACGCTTTTCAGCCTGAGATAAGGTGGGTTTCGGAACGCCAAACATAAAAGTGTTGATAACTTTTGAAAAACACTTCAGACAGCTTAGATTTGATGTGCAACTACTAGAAAGACCCTTTCTGCTATAGTGGGAGGTTAAAATTTCATGTTCTGAAGCTTCCCTGAAAAGTTATGGCACAATGCACAAAAACGCTTTTCAGCCTGAGATAAGGTGGGTTTCGGAACGCCAAACATAAAAGTGTTGATAACTTTGGAAAAACACTTCAGACAGTTTAGATTTGATGTGCAACTACTAGAAAGACCCTTTCTGCTATAGTGGGAGGTTAAAATTTCATGTTCTGAAGCTTCCCTGAAAAGTTATGGCACAATGCACAAAAACGCTTTTCAGCCTGAGATAAGGTGGGTTTCGGAACGCCAAACATAAAAGTGTTGATAACTTTGGAAAAACACTTCAGACAGTTTAGATTTGATGTGCAACTACTAGAAAGACCCTTTCTGCTATAGTGGGAGGTTAAAATTTCATGTTCTGAAGCTTCCCTGAAAAGTTATGGCACAATGCACAAAAACGCTTTTCAGCCTGAGATAAGGTGGGTTTCGGAACGCCAAACATAAAAGTGTTGATAACTTTCGAAAAACACTTCAGAGAGCTTAGATTTGATGTGCACCTACTAGAAAGACCCTTTCTGCTATAGTGGGAGGTTAAAATTTCATGTTCTGAAGCTTCCCTGAAAAGTTATGGCACAATGCGTAAAAACGCTTTTCAGCCTGAGATAAGGTGGGTTTCGGAACGCCAAACATAAAAGTGTTGATAACTTTGGAAAAACACTTCAGACAGTTTAGATTTGATGTGCAACTACTAGAAAGACCCTTTCTGCTATAGTGGGAGGTTAAAATTTCATGTTCTGAAGCTTTCCTGAAAAGTTATGGCACAATGCACAAAAACGCTTTTCAGCCTGAGATAAGGTGGGTTTCGGAACGCCAAACATAAAAGTGTTGATAACTTTGGAAAAACACTTCAGACAGTTTAGATTTGATGTGCAACTACTAGAAAGACCCTTTCTGCTATAGTGGGAGGTTAAAATTTCATGTTCTGAAGCTTTCCTGAAAAGTTATGGCACAATGCACAAAAACGCTTTTCAGCCTGAGATAAGGTGGGTTTCGGAACGCCAAACATAAAAGTGTTGATAACTTTTGAAAAACACTTCAGACAGCTTAGATTTGATGTGCAACTACTAGAAAGACCCTTTCTGCTATAGTGGGAGGTTAAAATTTCATGTTCTGAAGCTTCCCTGAAAAGTTATGGCACAATGCACAAAAACGCTTTTCAGCCTGAGATAAGGTGGGTTTCGGAACGCCAAACATAAAAGTGTTGATAACTTTGGAAAAAACACTTCAGACAGTTTAGATTTGATGTGCAACTACTAGAAAGACCCTTTCTGCTATAGTGGGAGGTTAAAATTTCATGTTCTGAAGCTTCCCTGAAAAGTTATGGCACAATGCGTAAAAACGCTTTTCAGCCTGAGATAAGGTGGGTTTCGGAACGCCAAACATAAAAGTGTTGATAACTTTGGAAAAACACTTCAGACAGTTTAGATTTGATGTGCAACTACTAGAAAGACCCTTTCTGCTATAGTGGGAGGTTAAAATTTCATGTTCTGAAGCTTCCCTGAAAAGTTATGGCACAATGCACAAAAACGCTTTTCAGCCTGAGATAAGGTGGGTTTCGGAACGCCAAACATAAAAGTGTTGATAACTTTGGAAAAACACTTCAGACAGTTTAGATTTGATGTGCAACTACTAGAAAGACCCTTTCTGCTATAGTGGGAGGTTAAAATTTCATGTTCTGAAGCTTCCCTGAAAAGTTATGGCACAATGCACAAAAACGCTTTTCAGCCTGAGATAAGGTGGGTTTCGGAACGCCAAACATAAAAGTGTTGATAACTTTCGAAAAACAATTCAGAGAGCTTAGATTTGATGTGCACCTACTAGAAAGACCCTTTCTGCTATAGTGGGAGGTTAAAATTTCATGTTCTGAAGCTTCCCTGAAAAGTTATGGCACAATGCGTAAAAACGCTTTTCAGCCTGAGATAAGGTGGGTTTCGGAACGCCAAACATAAAAGTGTTGATAACTTTGGAAAAACACTTCAGACAGTTTAGATTTGATGTGCAACTACTAGAAAGACCCTTTCTGCTATAGTGGGAGGTTAAAATTTCATGTTCTGAAGCTTTCCTGAAAAGTTATGGCACAATGCACAAAAACGCTTTTCAGCCTGAGATAAGGTGGGTTTCGGAACGCCAAACATAAAAGTGTTGATAACTTTTGAAAAACACTTCAGACAGCTTAGATTTGATGTGCAACTACTAGAAAGACCCTTTCTGCTATAGTGGGAGGTTAAAATTTCATGTTCTGAAGCTTCCCTGAAAAGTTATGGCACAATGCAAAAAAACGCTTTTCAGCCTGAGATAAGGTGGGTTTCGGAACGCCAAACATAAAAGTGTTGATAACTTTGGAAAAACACTTCAGACAGTTTAGATTTGATGTGCAACTACTAGAAAGACCCTTTCTGCTATAGTGGGAGGTTAAAATTTCATGTTCTGAAGCTTCCCTGAAAAGTTATGGCACAATGCACAAAAACGCTTTTCAGCCTGAGATAAGGTGGGTTTCGCAACGCCAAACATAAAAGTGTTGATAACTTTGGAAAAACACTTCAGACAGTTTAGATTTGATGTGCAACTACTAGAAAGACCCTTTCTGCTATAGTGGGAGGTTAAAATTTCATGTTCTGAAGCTTCCCTGAAAAGTTATGGCACAATGCACAAAAACGCTTTTCAGCCTGAGATAAGGTGGGTTTCGGAACGCCAAACATAAAAGTGTTGATAACTTTCGAAAAACACTTCAGAGAGCTTAGATTTGATGTGCACCTACTAGAAAGACCCTTTCTGCTATAGTGGGAGGTTAAAATTTCATGTTCTGAAGCTTCCCTGAAAAGTTATGGCACAATGCGTAAAAACGCTTTTCAGCCTGAGATAAGGTGGGTTTCGGAACGCCAAACATAAAAGTGTTGATAACTTTGGAAAAACACTTCAGACAGTTTAGATTTGATGTGCAACTACTAGAAAGACCCTTTCTGCTATAGTGGGAGGTTAAAATTTCATGTTCTGAAGCTTCCCTGAAAAGTTATGGCACAATGCACAAAAACGCTTTTCAGCCTGAGATAAGGTGGGTTTCGGAACGCCAAACATAAAAGTGTTGATAACTTTGGAAAAACACTTCAGACAGTTTAGATTTGATGTGCAACTACTAGAAAGACCCTTTCTGCTATAGTGGGAGGTTAAAATTTCATGTTCTGAAGCTTTCCTGAAAAGTTATGGCACAATGCACAAAAACGCTTTTCAGCCTGAGATAAGGTGGGTTTCGGAACGCCAAACATAAAAGTGTTGATAACTTTGGAAAAACACTTCAGACAGTTTAGATTTGATGTGCAACTACTAGAAAGACCCTTTCTGCTATAGTGGGAGGTTAAAATTTCATGTTCTGAAGCTTCCCTGAAAAGTTATGGCACAATGCACAAAAACGCTTTTCAGCCTGAGATAAGGTGGGTTTCGGAACGCCAAACATAAAAGTGTTGATAACTTTCGAAAAACAATTCAGAGAGCTTAGATTTGATGTGCACCTACTAGAAAGACCCTTTCTGCTATAGTGGGAGGTTAAAATTTCATGTTCTGAAGCTTCCCTGAAAAGTTATGGCACAATGCGTAAAAACGCTTTTCAGCCTGAGATAAGGTGGGTTTCGGAACGCCAAACATAAAAGTGTTGATAACTTTGGAAAAACACTTCAGACAGTTTAGATTTGATGTGCAACTACTAGAAAGACCCTTTCTGCTATAGTGGGAGGTTAAAATTTCATGTTCTGAAGCTTTCCTGAAAAGTTATGGCACAATGCACAAAAACACTTTTCAGCCTGAGATAAGGTGGGTTTCGGAACGCCAAACATAAAAGTGTTGATAACTTTTGAAAAACACTTCAGACAGCTTAGATTTGATGTGCAACTACTAGAAAGACCCTTTCTGCTATAGTGGGAGGTTAAAATTTCATGTTCTGAAGCTTCCCTGAAAAGTTATGGCACAATGCACAAAAACGCTTTTCAGCCTGAGATAAGGTGGGTTTCGGAACGCCAAACATAAAAGTGTTGATAACTTTGGAAAAACACTTCAGACAGTTTAGATTTGATGTGCAACTACTAGAAAGACCCTTTCTGCTATAGTGGAAGGTTAAAATTTCATGTTCTGAAGCTTCCCTGAAAAGTTATGGCACAATGCACAAAAACGCTTTTCAGCCTGAGATAAGGTGGGTTTCGGAACGCCAAACATAAAAGTGTTGATAACTTTCGAAAAACACTTCAGAGAGCTTAGATTTGATGTGCACCTACTAGAAAGACCCTTTCTGCTATAGTGGGAGGTTAAAATTTCATGTTCTGAAGCTTCCCTGAAAAGTTATGGCACAATGCACAAAAACGCTTTTCAGCCTGAGATAAGGTGGGTTTCGGAACGCCAAACATAAAAGTGTTGATAACTTTGGAAAAACACTTCAGACAGTTTAGATTTGATGTGCAACTACTAGAAAGACCCTTTCTGCTATAGTGGGAGGTTAAAATTTCATGTTCTGAAGCTTCCCTGAAAAGTTATGGCACAATGCGTAAAAACGCTTTTCAGCCTGAGATAAGGTGGGTTTCGGAACGCCAAACATAAAAGTGTTGATAACTTTGGAAAAACACTTCAGACAGTTTAGATTTGATGTGCAACTACTAGAAAGACCCTTTCTGCTATAGTGGGAGGTTAAAATTTCATGTTCTGAAGCTTCCCTGAAAAGTTATGGCACAATGCACAAAAACGCTTTTCAGCCTGAGATAAGGTGGGTTTCGGAACGCCAAACATAAAAGTGTTGATAACTTTGGAAAAACACTTCAGACAGTTTAGATTTGATGTGCAACTACTAGAAAGACCCTTTCTGCTATAGTGGGAGGTTAAAATTTCATGTTCTGAAGCTTCCCTGAAAAGTTATGGCACAATGCACAAAAACGCTTTTCAGCCTGAGATAAGGTGGGTTTCGGAACGCCAAACATAAAAGTGTTGATAACTTTCGAAAAACAATTCAGAGAGCTTAGATTTGATGTGCACCTACTAGAAAGACCCTTTCTGCTATAGTGGGAGGTTAAAATTTCATGTTCTGAAGCTTCCCTGAAAAGTTATGGCACAATGCGTAAAAACGCTTTTCAGCCTGAGATAAGGTGGGTTTCGGAACGCCAAACATAAAAGTGTTGATAACTTTGGAAAAACACTTCAGACAGTTTAGATTTGATGTGCAACTACTAGAAAGACCCTTTCTGCTATAGTGGGAGGTTAAAATTTCATGTTCTGAAGCTTTCCTGAAAAGTTATGGCACAATGCACAAAAACGCTTTTCAGCCTGAGATAAGGTGGGTTTCGGAACGCCAAACATAAAAGTGTTGATAACTTTTGAAAAACACTTCAGACAGCTTAGATTTGATGTGCAACTACTAGAAAGACCCTTTCTGCTATAGTGGGAGGTTAAAATTTCATGTTCTGAAGCTTCCCTGAAAAGTTATGGCACAATGCACAAAAACGCTTTTCAGCCTGAGATAAGGTGGGTTTCGGAACGCCAAACATAAAAGTGTTGATAACTTTGGAAAAACACTTCAGACAGTTTAGATTTGATGTGCAACTACTAGAAAGACCCTTTCTGCTATAGTGGGAGGTTAAAATTTCATGTTCTGAAGCTTCCCTGAAAAGTTATGGCACAATGCACAAAAACGCTTTTCAGCCTGAGATAAGGTGGGTTTCGGAACGCCAAACATAAAAGTGTTGATAACTTTGGAAAAACACTTCAGACAGTTTAGATTTGATGTGCAACTACTAGAAAGACCCTTTCTGCTATAGTGGGAGGTTAAAATTTCATGTTCTGAAGCATCCCTGAAAAGTTATGGCACAATGCACAAAAACGCTTTTCAGCCTGAGATAAGGTGGGTTTCGGAACGCCAAACATAAAAGTGTTGATAACTTTCGAAAAACACTTCAGAGAGCTTAGATTTGATGTGCACCTACTAGAAAGACCCTTTCTGCTATAGTGGGAGGTTAAAATTTCATGTTCTGAAGCTTCCCTGAAAAGTTATGGCACAATGCGTAAAAACGCTTTTCAGCCTGAGATAAGGTGGGTTTCGGAACGCCAAACATAAAAGTGTTGATAACTTTGGAAAAACACTTCAGACAGTTTAGATTTGATGTGCAACTACTAGAAAGACCCTTTCTGCTATAGTGGGAGGTTAAAATTTCATGTTCTGAAGCTTTCCTGAAAAGTTATGGCACAATGCACAAAAACGCTTTTCAGCCTGAGATAAGGTGGGTTTCGGAACGCCAAACATAAAAGTGTTGATAACTTTGGAAAAACACTTCAGACAGTTTAGATTTGATGTGCAACTACTAGAAAGACCCTTTCTGCTATAGTGGGAGGTTAAAATTTCATGTTCTGAAGCTTTCCTGAAAAGTTATGGCACAATGCACAAAAACGCTTTTCAGCCTGAGATAAGGTGGGTTTCGGAACGCCAAACATAAAAGTGTTGATAACTTTTGAAAAACACTTCAGACAGCTTAGATTTGATGTGCAACTACTAGAAAGACCCTTTCTGCTATAGTGGGAGGTTAAAATTTCATGTTCTGAAGCTTCCCTGAAAAGTTATGGCACAATGCACAAAAACGCTTTTCAGCCTGAGATAAGGTGGGTTTCGGAACGCCAAACATAAAAGTGTTGATAACTTTGGAAAAACACTTCAGACAGTTTAGATTTGATGTGCAACTACTAGAAAGACCCTTTCTGCTATAGTGGGAGGTTAAAATTTCATGTTCTGAAGCTTCCCTGAAAAGTTATGGCACAATGCGTAAAAACGCTTTTCAGCCTGAGATAAGGTGGGTTTCGGAACGCCAAACATAAAAGTGTTGATAACTTTGGAAAAACACTTCAGACAGTTTAGATTTGATGTGCAACTACTAGAAAGACCCTTTCTGCTATAGTGGGAGGTTAAAATTTCATGTTCTGAAGCTTCCCTGAAAAGTTATGGCACAATGCACAAAAACGCTTTTCAGCCTGAGATAAGGTGGGTTTCGGAACGCCAAACATAAAAGTGTTGATAACTTTGGAAAAACACTTCAGACAGTTTAGATTTGATGTGCAACTACTAGAAAGACCCTTTCTGCTATAGTGGGAGGTTAAAATTTCATGTTCTGAAGCTTCCCTGAAAAGTTATGGCACAATGCACAAAAACGCTTTTCAGCCTGAGATAAGGTGGGTTTCGGAACGCCAAACATAAAAGTGTTGATAACTTTCGAAAAACAATTCAGAGAGCTTAGATTTGATGTGCACCTACTAGAAAGACCCTTTCTGCTATAGTGGGAGGTTAAAATTTCATGTTCTGAAGCTTCCCTGAAAAGTTATGGCACAATGCGTAAAAACGCTTTTCAGCCTGAGATAAGGTGGGTTTCGGAACGCCAAACATAAAAGTGTTGATAACTTTGGAAAAACACTTCAGACAGTTTAGATTTGATGTGCAACTACTAGAAAGACCCTTTCTGCTATAGTGGGAGGTTAAAATTTCATGTTCTGAAGCTTTCCTGAAAAGTTATGGCACAATGCACAAAAACGCTTTTCAGCCTGAGATAAGGTGGGTTTCGGAACGCCAAACATAAAAGTGTTGATAACTTTTGAAAAACACTTCAGACAGCTTAGATTTGATGTGCAACTACTAGAAAGACCCTTTCTGCTATAGTGGGAGGTTAAAATTTCATGTTCTGAAGCTTCCCTGAAAAGTTATGGCACAATGCACAAAAACGCTTTTCAGCCTGAGATAAGGTGGGTTTCGGAACGCCAAACATAAAAGTGTTGATAACTTTGGAAAAACACTTCAGACAGTTTAGATTTGATGTGCAACTACTAGAAAGACCCTTTCTGCTATAGTGGGAGGTTAAAATTTCATGTTCTGAAGCTTCCCTGAAAAGTTATGGCACAATGCACAAAAACGCTTTTCAGCCTGAGATAAGGTGGGTTTCGGAACGCCAAACATAAAAGTGTTGATAACTTTGGAAAAACACTTCAGACAGTTTAGATTTGATGTGCAACTACTAGAAAGACCCTTTCTGCTATAGTGGGAGGTTAAAATTTCATGTTCTGAAGCTTCCCTGAAAAGTTATGGCACAATGCACAAAAACGCTTTTCAGCCTGAGATAAGGTGGGTTTCGGAACGCCAAACATAAAAGTGTTGATAACTTTCGAAAAACACTTCAGAGAGCTTAGATTTGATGTGCACCTACTAGAAAGACCCTTTCTGCTATAGTGGGAGGTTAAAATTTCATGTTCTGAAGCTTCCCTGAAAAGTTATGGCACAATGCGTAAAAACGCTTTTCAGCCTGAGATAAGGTGGGTTTCGGAACGCCAAACATAAAAGTGTTGATAACTTTGGAAAGACACTTCAGACAGTTTAGATTTGATGTGCAACTACTAGAAAGACCCTTTCTGCTATAGTGGGAGGTTAAAATTTCATGTTCTGAAGCTTCCCTGAAAAGTTATGGCACAATGCACAAAAACGCTTTTCAGCCTGAGATAAGGTGGGTTTCGGAACGCCAAACATAAAAGTGTTGATAACTTTGGAAAAACACTTCAGACAGTTTAGATTTGATGTGCAACTACTAGAAAGACCCTTTCTGCTATAGTGGGAGGTTAAAATTTCATGTTCTGAAGCTTTCCTGAAAAGTTATGGCACAATGCACAAAAACGCTTTTCAGCCTGAGATAAGGTGGGTTTCGGAACGCCAAACATAAAAGTGTTGATAACTTTTGAAAAACACTTCAGACAGCTTAGATTTGATGTGCAACTACTAGAAAGACCCTTTCTGCTATAGTGGGAGGTTAAAATTTCATGTTCTGAAGCTTCCCTGAAAAGTTATGGCACAATGCGTAAAAACGCTTTTCAGCCTGAGATAAGGTGGGTTTCGGAACGCCAAACATAAAAGTGTTGATAACTTTGGAAAAACACTTCAGACAGTTTAGATTTGATGTGCAACTACTAGAAAGACCCTTTCTGCTATAGTGGGAGGTTAAAATTTCATGTTCTGAAGCTTTCCTGAAAAGTTATGGCACAATGCACAAAAACGCTTTTCAGCCTGAGATAAGGTGGGTTTCGGAACGCCAAACATAAAAGTGTTGATAACTTTTGAAAAACACTTCAGACAGCTTAGATTTGATGTGCAACTACTAGAAAGACCCTTTCTGCTATAGTGGGAGGTTAAAATTTCATGTTCTGAAGCTTCCCTGAAAAGTTATGGCACAATGCACAAAAACGCTTTTCAGCCTGAGATAAGGTGGGTTTCGGAACGCCAAACATAAAAGTGTTGATAACTTTGGAAAAACACTTCAGACAGTTTAGATTTGATGTGCAACTACTAGAAAGACCCTTTCTGCTATAGTGGGAGGTTAAAATTTCATGTTCTGAAGCTTCCCTGAAAAGTTATGGCACAATGCACAAAAACGCTTTTCAGCCTGAGATAAGGTGGGTTTCGGAACGCCAAACATAAAAGTGTTGATAACTTTGGAAAAACACTTCAGACAGTTTAGATTTGATGTGCAACTACTAGAAAGACCCTTTCTGCTATAGTGGGAGGTTAAAATTTCATGTTCTGAAGCATCCCTGAAAAGTTATGGCACAATGCACAAAAACGCTTTTCAGCCTGAGATAAGGTGGGTTTCGGAACGCCAAACATAAAAGTGTTGATAACTTTCGAAAAACACTTCAGAGAGCTTAGATTTGATGTGCACCTACTAGAAAGACCCTTTCTGCTATAGTGGGAGGTTAAAATTTCATGTTCTGAAGCTTCCCTGAAAAGTTATGGCACAATGCGTAAAAACGCTTTTCAGCCTGAGATAAGGTGGGTTTCGGAACGCCAAACATAAAAGTGTTGATAACTTTGGAAAAACACTTCAGACAGTTTAGATTTGATGTGCAACTACTAGAAAGACCCTTTCTGCTATAGTGGGAGGTTAAAATTTCATGTTCTGAAGCTTTCCTGAAAAGTTATGGCACAATGCACAAAAACGCTTTTCAGCCTGAGATAAGGTGGGTTTCGGAACGCCAAACATAAAAGTGTTGATAACTTTGGAAAAACACTTCAGACAGTTTAGATTTGATGTGCAACTACTAGAAAGACCCTTTCTGCTATAGTGGGAGGTTAAAATTTCATGTTCTGAAGCTTTCCTGAAAAGTTATGGCACAATGCACAAAAACGCTTTTCAGCCTGAGATAAGGTGGGTTTCGGAACGCCAAACATAAAAGTGTTGATAACTTTTGAAAAACACTTCAGACAGCTTAGATTTGATGTGCAACTACTAGAAAGACCCTTTCTGCTATAGTGGGAGGTTAAAATTTCATGTTCTGAAGCTTCCCTGAAAAGTTATGGCACAATGCACAAAAACGCTTTTCAGCCTGAGATAAGGTGGGTTTCGGAACGCCAAACATAAAAGTGTTGATAACTTTGGAAAAACACTTCAGACAGTTTAGATTTGATGTGCAACTACTAGAAAGACCCTTTCTGCTATAGTGGGAGGTTAAAATTTCATGTTCTGAAGCTTTCCTGAAAAGTTATGGCACAATGCACAAAAACGCTTTTCAGCCTGAGATAAGGTGGGTTTCGGAACGCCAAACATAAAAGTGTTGATAACTTTGAAAAACACTTCAGACAGCTTAGATTTGATGTGCAACTACTAGAAAGACCCTTTCTGCTATAGTGGGAGGTTAAAATTTCATGTTCTGAAGCTTCCCTGAAAAGTTATGGCACAATGCACAAAAACGCTTTTCAGCCTGAGATAAGGTGGGTTTCGGAACGCCAAACATAAAAGTGTTGATAACTTTGGAAAAACACTTCAGACAGTTTAGATTTGATGTGCAACTACTAGAAAGACCCTTTCTGCTATAGTGGGAGGTTAAAATTTCATGTTCTGAAGCTTCCCTGAAAAGTTATGGCACAATGCGTAAAAACGCTTTTCAGCCTGAGATAAGGTGGGTTTCGGAACGCCAAACATAAAAGTGTTGATAACTTTGGAAAAACACTTCAGACAGTTTAGATTTGATGTGCAACTACTAGAAAGACCCTTTCTGCTATAGTGGGAGGTTAAAATTTCATGTTCTGAAGCTTCCCTGAAAAGTTATGGCACAATGCACAAAAACGCTTTTCAGCCTGAGATAAGGTGGGTTTCGGAACGCCAAACATAAAAGTGTTGATAACTTTGGAAAAACACTTCAGACAGTTTAGATTTGATGTGCAACTACTAGAAAGACCCTTTCTGCTATAGTGGGAGGTTAAAATTTCATGTTCTGAAGCTTCCCTGAAAAGTTATGGCACAATGCACAAAAACGCTTTTCAGCCTGAGATAAGGTGGGTTTCGGAACGCCAAACATAAAAGTGTTGATAACTTTCGAAAAACAATTCAGAGAGCTTAGATTTGATGTGCACCTACTAGAAAGACCCTTTCTGCTATAGTGGGAGGTTAAAATTTCATGTTCTGAAGCTTCCCTGAAAAGTTATGGCACAATGCGTAAAAACGCTTTTCAGCCTGAGATAAGGTGGGTTTCGGAACGCCAAACATAAAAGTGTTGATAACTTTGGAAAAACACTTCAGACAGTTTAGATTTGATGTGCAACTACTAGAAAGACCCTTTCTGCTATAGTGGGAGGTTAAAATTTCATGTTCTGAAGCTTTCCTGAAAAGTTATGGCACAATGCACAAAAACGCTTTTCAGCCTGAGATAAGGTGGGTTTCGGAACGCCAAACATAAAAGTGTTGATAACTTTTGAAAAACACTTCAGACAGCTTAGATTTGATGTGCAACTACTAGAAAGACCCTTTCTGCTATAGTGGGAGGTTAAAATTTCATGTTCTGAAGCTTCCCTGAAAAGTTATGGCACAATGCACAAAAACGCTTTTCAGCCTGAGATAAGGTGGGTTTCGGAACGCCAAACATAAAAGTGTTGATAACTTTGGAAAAACACTTCAGACAGTTTAGATTTGATGTGCAACTACTAGAAAGACCCTTTCTGCTATAGTGGGAGGTTAAAATTTCATGTTCTGAAGCTTCCCTGAAAAGTTATGGCACAATGCACAAAAACGCTTTTCAGCCTGAGATAAGGTGGGTTTCGGAACGCCAAACATAAAAGTGTTGATAACTTTGGAAAAACACTTCAGACAGTTTAGATTTGATGTGCAACTACTAGAAAGACCCTTTCTGCTATAGTGGGAGGTTAAAATTTCATGTTCTGAAGCTTCCCTGAAAAGTTATGGCACAATGCACAAAAACGCTTTTCAGCCTGAGATAAGGTGGGTTTCGGAACGCCAAACATAAAAGTGTTGATAACTTTCGAAAAACACTTCAGAGAGCTTAGATTTGATGTGCACCTACTAGAAAGACCCTTTCTGCTATAGTGGGAGGTTAAAATTTCATGTTCTGAAGCTTCCCTGAAAAGTTATGGCACAATGCGTAAAAACGCTTTTCAGCCTGAGATAAGGTGGGTTTCGGAACGCCAAACATAAAAGTGTTGATAACTTTGGAAAGACACTTCAGACAGTTTAGATTTGATGTGCAACTACTAGAAAGACCCTTTCTGCTATAGTGGGAGGTTAAAATTTCATGTTCTGAAGCTTCCCTGAAAAGTTATGGCACAATGCACAAAAACGCTTTTCAGCCTGAGATAAGGTGGGTTTCGGAACGCCAAACATAAAAGTGTTGATAACTTTGGAAAAACACTTCAGACAGTTTAGATTTGATGTGCAACTACTAGAAAGACCCTTTCTGCTATAGTGGGAGGTTAAAATTTCATGTTCTGAAGCTTTCCTGAAAAGTTATGGCACAATGCACAAAAACGCTTTTCAGCCTGAGATAAGGTGGGTTTCGGAACGCCAAACATAAAAGTGTTGATAACTTTTGAAAAACACTTCAGACAGCTTAGATTTGATGTGCAACTACTAGAAAGACCCTTTCTGCTATAGTGGGAGGTTAAAATTTCATGTTCTGAAGCTTCCCTGAAAAGTTATGGCACAATGCACAAAAACGCTTTTCAGCCTGAGATAAGGTGGGTTTCGGAACGCCAAACATAAAAGTGTTGATAACTTTGGAAAAACACTTCAGACAGTTTAGATTTGATGTGCAACTACTAGAAAGACCCTTTCTGCTATAGTGGGAGGTTAAAATTTCATGTTCTGAAGCTTTCCTGAAAAGTTATGGCACAATGCACAAAAACGCTTTTCAGCCTGAGATAAGGTGGGTTTCGGAACGCCAAACATAAAAGTGTTGATAACTTTTGAAAAACACTTCAGACAGCTTAGATTTGATGTGCAACTACTAGAAAGACCCTTTCTGCTATAGTGGGAGGTTAAAATTTCATGTTCTGAAGCTTCCCTGAAAAGTTATGGCACAATGCACAAAAACGCTTTTCAGCCTGAGATAAGGTGGGTTTCGGAACGCCAAACATAAAAGTGTTGATAACTTTGGAAAAACACTTCAGACAGTTTAGATTTGATGTGCAACTACTAGAAAGACCCTTTCTGCTATAGTGGGAGGTTAAAATTTCATGTTCTGAAGCTTCCCTGAAAAGTTATGGCACAATGCGTAAAAACGCTTTTCAGCCTGAGATAAGGTGGGTTTCGGAACGCCAAACATAAAAGTGTTGATAACTTTGGAAAAACACTTCAGACAGTTTAGATTTGATGTGCAACTACTAGAAAGACCCTTTCTGCTATAGTGGGAGGTTAAAATTTCATGTTCTGAAGCTTCCCTGAAAAGTTATGGCACAATGCACAAAAACGCTTTTCAGCCTGAGATAAGGTGGGTTTCGGAACGCCAAACATAAAAGTGTTGATAACTTTGGAAAAACACTTCAGACAGTTTAGATTTGATGTGCAACTACTAGAAAGACCCTTTCTGCTATAGTGGGAGGTTAAAATTTCATGTTCTGAAGCTTCCCTGAAAAGTTATGGCACAATGCACAAAAACGCTTTTCAGCCTGAGATAAGGTGGGTTTCGGAACGCCAAACATAAAAGTGTTGATAACTTTCGAAAAACAATTCAGAGAGCTTAGATTTGATGTGCACCTACTAGAAAGACCCTTTCTGCTATAGTGGGAGGTTAAAATTTCATGTTCTGAAGCTTCCCTGAAAAGTTATGGCACAATGCGTAAAAACGCTTTTCAGCCTGAGATAAGGTGGGTTTCGGAACGCCAAACATAAAAGTGTTGATAACTTTGGAAAAACACTTCAGACAGTTTAGATTTGATGTGCAACTACTAGAAAGACCCTTTCTGCTATAGTGGGAGGTTAAAATTTCATGTTCTGAAGCTTTCCTGAAAAGTTATGGCACAATGCACAAAAACGCTTTTCAGCCTGAGATAAGGTGGGTTTCGGAACGCCAAACATAAAAGTGTTGATAACTTTTGAAAAACACTTCAGACAGCTTAGATTTGATGTGCAACTACTAGAAAGACCCTTTCTGCTATAGTGGGAGGTTAAAATTTCATGTTCTGAAGCTTCCCTGAAAAGTTATGGCACAATGCACAAAAACGCTTTTCAGCCTGAGATAAGGTGGGTTTCGGAACGCCAAACATAAAAGTGTTGATAACTTTGGAAAAACACTTCAGACAGTTTAGATTTGATGTGCAACTACTAGAAAGACCCTTTCTGCTATAGTGGAAGGTTAAAATTTCATGTTCTGAAGCTTCCCTGAAAAGTTATGGCACAATGCACAAAAACGCTTTTCAGCCTGAGATAAGGTGGGTTTCGGAACGCCAAACATAAAAGTGTTGATAACTTTCGAAAAACACTTCAGAGAGCTTAGATTTGATGTGCACCTACTAGAAAGACCCTTTCTGCTATAGTGGGAGGTTAAAATTTCATGTTCTGAAGCTTCCCTGAAAAGTTATGGCACAATGCACAAAAACGCTTTTCAGCCTGAGATAAGGTGGGTTTCGGAACGCCAAACATAAAAGTGTTGATAACTTTGGAAAAACACTTCAGACAGTTTAGATTTGATGTGCAACTACTAGAAAGACCCTTTCTGCTATAGTGGGAGGTTAAAATTTCATGTTCTGAAGCTTCCCTGAAAAGTTATGGCACAATGCGTAAAAACGCTTTTCAGCCTGAGATAAGGTGGGTTTCGGAACGCCAAACATAAAAGTGTTGATAACTTTGGAAAAACACTTCAGACAGTTTAGATTTGATGTGCAACTACTAGAAAGACCCTTTCTGCTATAGTGGGAGGTTAAAATTTCATGTTCTGAAGCTTCCCTGAAAAGTTATGGCACAATGCACAAAAACGCTTTTCAGCCTGAGATAAGGTGGGTTTCGGAACGCCAAACATAAAAGTGTTAATAACTTTGGAAAAACACTTCAGACAGTTTAGATTTGATGTGCAACTACTAGAAAGACCCTTTCTGCTATAGTGGGAGGTTAAAATTTCATGTTCTGAAGCTTCCCTGAAAAGTTATGGCACAATGCACAAAAACGCTTTTCAGCCTGAGATAAGGTGGGTTTCGGAACGCCAAACATAAAAGTGTTGATAACTTTCGAAAAACACTTCAGACAGCTTAGATTTGATGTGCACCTACTAGAAAGACCCTTTCTGCTATAGTGGGAGGTTAAAATTTCATGTTCTGAAGCTTCCCTGAAAAGTTATGGCACAATGCGTAAAAACGCTTTTCAGCCTGAGATAAGGTGGGTTTCGGAACGCCAAACATAAAAGTGTTGATAACTTTGGAAAAACACTTCAGACAGTTTAGATTTGATGTGCAACTACTAGAAAGACCCTTTCTGCTATAGTGGGAGGTTAAAATTTCATGTTCTGAAGCTTCCCTGAAAAGTTATGGCACAATGCACAAAAACGCTTTTCAGCCTGAGATAAGGTGGGTTTCGGAACGCCAAACATAAAAGTGTTAATAACTTTGGAAAAACACTTCAGACAGTTTAGATTTGATGTGCAACTACTAGAAAGACCCTTTCTGCTATAGTGGGAGGTTAAAATTTCATGTTCTGAAGCTTCCCTGAAAAGTTATGGCACAATGCACAAAAACGCTTTTCAGCCTGAGATAAGGTGGGTTTCGGAACGCCAAACATAAAAGTGTTGATAACTTTCGAAAAACACTTCAGAGAGCTTAGATTTGATGTGCACCTACTAGAAAGACCCTTTCTGCTATAGTGGGAGGTTAAAATTTCATGTTCTGAAGCTTCCCTGAAAAGTTATGGCACAATGCGTAAAAACGCTTTTCAGCCTGAGATAAGGTGGGTTTCGGAACGCCAAACATAAAAGTGTTGATAACTTTGGAAAAACACTTCAGACAGTTTAGATTTGATGTGCAACTACTAGAAAGACCCTTTCTGCTATAGTGGGAGGTTAAAATTTCATGTTCTGAAGCTTCCCTGAAAAGTTATGGCACAATGCACAAAAACGCTTTTCAGCCTGAGATAAGGTGGGTTTCGGAACGCCAAACATAAAAGTGTTGATAACTTTTGAAAAACACTTCAGACAGCTTAGATTTGATGTGCAACTACTAGAAAGACCCTTTCTGCTATAGTGGGAGGTTAAAATTTCATGTTCTGAAGCTTCCCTGAAAAGTTATGGCACAATGCACAAAAACGCTTTTCAGCCTGAGATAAGGTGGGTTTCGGAACGCCAAACATAAAAGTGTTGATAACTTTGGAGAAACACTTCAGACAGTTTAGATTTGATGTGCAACTACTAGAAAGACCCTTTCTGCTATAGTGGGAGGTTAAAATTTCATGTTCTGAAGCTTCCCTGAAAAGTTATGGCACAATGCACAAAAACGCTTTTCAGCCTGAGATAAGGTGGGTTTCGGAACGCCAAACATAAAAGTGTTGATAACTTTCGAAAAACACTTCAGAGAGCTTAGATTTGATGTGCACCTACTAGAAAGACCCTTTCTGCTATAGTGGGAGGTTAAAATTTCATGTTCTGAAGCTTTCCTGAAAAGTTATGTCACAATGCACAAAAACGCTTTTCCGCCTGAGATAAGGTGGGTTTCGGAACGCCAAACATAAAAGTGTTGATAACTTTTGAAAAACACTTCAGACAGCTTAGATTTGATGTGCAACTACTAGAAAGACCCTTTCTGCTATAGTGGGAGGTTAAAATTTCATGTTCTGAAGCTTCCCTGAAAAGTTATGGCACAATGCACAAAAACGCTTTTCAGCCTGAGATAAGGTGGGTTTCGGAACGCCAAACATAAAAGTGTTGATAACTTTGGAAAAACACTTCAGACAGTTTAGATTTGATGTGCAACTACTAGAAAGACCCTTTCTGCTATAGTGGGAGGTTAAAATTTCATGTTCTGAAGCTTCCCTGAAAAGTTATGGCACAATGCACAAAAACGCTTTTCAGCCTGAGATAAGGTGGGTTTCGGAACGCCAAACATAAAAGTGTTAATAACTTTGGAAAAACACTTCAGACAGTTTAGATTTGATGTGCAACTACTAGAAAGACCCTTTCTGCTATAGTGGGAGGTTAAAATTTCATGTTCTGAAGCTTCCCTGAAAAGTTATGGCACAATGCACAAAAACGCTTTTCAGCCTGAGATAAGGTGGGTTTCGGAACGCCAAACATAAAAGTGTTGATAACTTTCGAAAAACACTTCAGAGAGCTTAGATTTGATGTGCACCTACTAGAAAGACCCTTTCTGCTATAGTGGGATGTTAAAATTTCATGTTCTGAAGCTTCCCTGAAAAGTTATGGCACAATGCGTAAAAACGCTTTTCAGCCTGAGATAAGGTGGGTTTCGGAACGCCAAACATAAAAGTGTTGATAACTTTGGAAAAACACTTCAGACAGTTTAGATTTGATGTGCAACTACTAGAAAGACCCTTTCTGCTATAGTGGGAGGTTAAAATTTCATGTTCTGAAGCTTCCCTGAAAAGTTATGGCACAATGCACAAAAACGCTTTTCAGCCTGAGATAAGGTGGGTTTCGGAACGCCAAACATAAAAGTGTTAATAACTTTGGAAAAACACTTCAGACAGTTTAGATTTGATGTGCAACTACTAGAAAGACCCTTTCTGCTATAGTGGGAGGTTAAAATTTCATGTTCTGAAGCTTTCATGAAAAGTTATGGCACAATGCACAAAAACGCTTTTCAGCCTGAGATAAGGTGGGTTTCGGAACGCCAAACATAAAAGTGTTGATAACTTTCGAAAAACACTTCAGAGAGCTTAGATTTGATGTGCACCTACTAGAAAGACCCTTTCTGCTATAGTGGGAGGTTAAAATTTCATGTTCTGAAGCTTCCCTGAAAAGTTATGGCACAATGCGTAAAAACGCTTTTCAGCCTGAGATAAGGTGGGTTTCGGAACGCCAAACATAAAAGTGTTGATAACTTTGGAAAAACACTTCAGACAGTTTAGATTTGATGTGCAACTACTAGAAAGACCCTTTCTGCTATAGTGGGAGGTTAAAATTTCATGTTCTGAAGCTTTCCTGAAAAGTTATGGCACAATGCACAAAAACGCTTTTCAGCCTGAGATAAGGTGGGTTTCGGAACGCCAAACATAAAAGTGTTGATAACTTTTGAAAAACACTTCAGACAGCTTAGATTTGATGTGCAACTACTAGAAAGACCCTTTCTGCTATAGTGGGAGGTTAAAATTTCATGTTCTGAAGCTTCCCTGAAAAGTTATGGCACAATGCACAAAAACGCTTTTCAGCCTGAGATAAGGTGGGTTTCGGAACGCCAAACATAAAAGTGTTGATAACTTTCGGAAAACACTTCAGACAGCTTAGATTTGATGAGCACCTACTAGAAAGACCCTTTCTGCTATAGTGGGAGGTTAAAATTTCATGTTCTGAAGCTTCCCTGAAAAGTTATGGCACAATGCGTAAAAACGCTTTTCAGCCTGAGATAAGGTGGGTTTCGGAACGCCAAACATAAAAGTGTTGATAACTTTGGAAAAACACTTCAGACAGTTTAGATTTGATGTGCAACTACTAGAAAGACCCTTTCTGCTATAGTGGGAGGTTAAAATTTCATGTTCTGAAGCTTCCCTGAAAAGTCATGGCACAATGCACAAAAACGCTTTTCAGCCTGAGATAAGGTGGGTTTCGGAACGCCAAACATAAAAGTGTTAATAACTTTGGAAAAACACTTCAGACAGTTTAGATTTGATGTGCAACTACTAGAAAGACCCTTTCTGCTATAGTGGGAGGTTAAAATTTCATGTTCTGAAGCTTCCCTGAAAAGTTATGGCACAATGCACAAAAACGCTTTTCAGCCTGAGATAAGGTGGGTTTCGGAACGCCAAACATAAAAGTGTTGATAACTTTCGAAAAACACTTCAGAGAGCTTAGATTTGATGTGCACCTACTAGAAAGACCCTTTCTGCTATAGTGGGAGGTTAAAATTTCATGTTCTGAAGCTTCCCTGAAAAGTTATGGCACAATGCGTAAAAACGCTTTTCAGCCTGAGATAAGGTGGGTTTCGGAACGCCAAACATAAAAGTGTTGATAACTTTGGAAAAACACTTCAGACAGTTTAGATTTGATGTGCAACTACTAGAAAGACCCTTTCTGCTATAGTGGGAGGTTAAAATTTCATGTTCTGAAGCTTCCCTGAAAAGTTATGGCACAATGCACAAAAACGCTTTTCAGCCTGAGATAAGGTGGGTTTCGGAACGCCAAACATAAAAGTGTTAATAACTTTGGAAAAACACTTCAGACAGTTTAGATTTGATGTGCAACTACTAGAAAGACCCTTTCTGCTATAGTGGGAGGTTAAAATTTCATGTTCTGAAGCTTTCATGAAAAGTTATGGCACAATGCACAAAAACGCTTTTCAGCCTGAGATAAGGTGGGTTTCTGAACGCCAAACATAAAAGTGTTGATAACTTTCGAAAAACACTTCAGAGAGCTTAGATTTGATGTGCACCTACTAGAAAGACCCTTTCTGCTATAGTGGGAGGTTAAAATTTCATGTTCTGAAGCTTCCCTGAAAAGTTATGGCACAATGCGTAAAAACGCTTTTCAGCCTGAGATAAGGTGGGTTTCGGAACGCCAAACATAAAAGTGTTGATAACTTTGGAAAAACACTTCAGACAGTTTAGATTTGATGTGCAACTACTAGAAAGAACCTTTCTGCTATAGTGGGAGGTTAAAATTTCATGTTCTGAAGCTTTCCTGAAAAGTTATGGCACAATGCACAAAAACGCTTTTCAGCCTGAGATAAGGTGGGTTTCGGAACGCCAAACATAAAAGTGTTGATAACTTTTGAAAAACACTTCAGACAGCTTAGATTTGATGTGCAACTACTAGAAAGACCCTTTCTGCTATAGTGGGAGGTTAAAATTTCATGTTCTGAAGCTTCCCTGAAAAGTTATGGCACAATGCGTAAAAACGCTTTTCAGCCTGAGATAAGGTGGGTTTCGGAACGCCAAACATAAAAGTGTTGATAACTTTGGAAAAACACTTCAGACAGTTTAGATTTGATGTGCAACTACTAGAAAGACCCTTTCTGCTATAGTGGGAGGTTAAAATTTCATGTTCTGAAGCTTCCCTGAAAAGTCATGGCACAATGCACAAAAACGCCTTTCAGCCTGAGATAAGGTGGGTTTCGGAACGCCAAACATAAAAGTGTTAATAACTTTGGAAAAACACTTCAGACAGTTTAGATTTGATGTGCAACTACTAGAAAGACCCTTTCTGCTATAGTGGGAGGTTAAAATTTCATGTTCTGAAGCTTCCCTGAAAAGTTATGGCACAATGCACAAAAACGCTTTTCAGCCTGAGATAAGGTGGGTTTCGGAACGCCAAACATAAAAGTGTTGATAACTTTCGAAAAACACTTCAGAGAGCTTAGATTTGATGTGCACCTACTAGAAAGACCCTTTCTGCTATAGTGGGAGGTTAGAATTTCATGTTCTGAAGCTTCCCTGAAAAGTTATGGCACAATGCGTAAAAACGCTTTTCAGCCTGAGATAAGGTGGGTTTCGGAACGCCAAACATAAAAGTGTTGATAACTTTGGAAAAACACTTCAGACAGTTTAGATTTGATGTGCAACTACTAGAAAGACCCTTTCTGCTATAGTGGGAGGTTAAAATTTCATGTTCTGAAGCTTTCCAGAAAAGTTATGGCACAATGCACAAAAACGCTTTTCAGCCTGAGATAAGGTGGGTTTCGGAACGCCAAACATAAAAGTGTTGATAACTTTGGAAAAACACTTCAGACAGTTTAGATTTGATGTGCAACTACTAGAAAGACCCTTTCTGCTATAGTGGGAGGTTAAAATTTCATGTTCTGAAGCTTTCCTGAAAAGTTATGGCACAATGCACAAAAACGCTTTTCAGCCTGAGATAAGGTGGGTTTCGGAACGCCAAACATAAAAGTGTTGATAACTTTTGAAAAACACTTCAGACAGCTTAGATTTGATGTGCAACTACTAGAAAGACCCTTTCTGCTATAGTGGGAGGTTAAAATTTCATGTTCTGAAGCTTCCCTGAAAAGTGATGGCACAATGCACAAAAACGCTTTTCAGCCTGAGATAAGGTGGGTTTCGGAACGCCAAACATAAAAGTGTTGATAACTTTGGAAAAACACTTCAGACAGTTTAGATTTGATGTGCAACTACTAGAAAGACCCTTTCTGCTATAGTGGGAGGTTAAAATTTCATGTTCTGAAGCTTCCTTGAAAAGTTATGGCACAATGCACAAAAACGCTTTTCAGCCTGAGATAAGGTGGGTTTCGGAACGCCAAACATAAAAGTGTTGATAACTTTGGAAAAACACTTCAGACAGTTTAGATTTGATGTGCAACTACTAGAAAGACCTTTTCTGCTATAGTGGGAGGTTAAAATTTCATGTTCTGGAGCTTCCCTGAAAAGTTATGGCACAATGCACAAAAACGCTTTTCAGCCTGAGATAAGGTGGGTTTCGGAACGCCAAACATAAAAGTGTTGATAACTTTCGAAAAACACTTCAGAGAGCTTAGATTTGATGTGCACCTACTAGAAAGACCCTTTCTGCTATAGTGGGAGGTTAAAATTTCATGTTCTGAAGCTTCCCTGAAAAGTTATGGCACAATGCGTAAAAACGCTTTTCAGCCTGAGATAAGGTGGGTTTCGGAACGCCAAACATAAAAGTGTTGATAACTTTGGAAAAACACTTCAGACAGTTTAGATTTGATGTGCAACTACTAGAAAGACCCTTTCTGCTATAGTGGGAGGTTAAAATTTCATGTTCTAAAGCTTTCCTGAAAAGTTATGGCACAATGCACAAAAACGCTTTTCAGCCTGAGATAAGGTGGGTTTCGGAACGCCAAACATAAAAGTGTTGATAACTTTGGAAAAACACTTCAGACAGTTTAGATTTGATGTGCAACTACTAGAAAGACCCTTTCTGCTATAGTGGGAGGTTAAAATTTCATGTTCTGAAGCTTTCCTGAAAAGTTATGGCACAATGCACAAAAACGCTTTTCAGCCTGAGATAAGGTGGGTTTCGGAACGCCAAACATAAAAGTGTTGATAACTTTTGAAAAACACTTCAGACAGCTTAGATTTGATGTGCAACTACTAGAAAGACCCTTTCTGCTATAGTGGGAGGTTAAAATTTCATGTTCTGAAGCTTCCCTGAAAAGTTATGGCACAATGCACAAAAACGCTTTTCAGCCTGAGATAAGGTGGGTTTCGGAACGCCAAACATAAAAGTGTTGATAACTTTGGAAAAACACTTCAGACAGTTTAGATTTGATGTGCAACTACTAGAAAGACCCTTTCTGCTATAGTGGGAGGTTAAAATTTCATGTTCTGAAGCTTCCCTGAAAAGTTATGGCACAATGCGTAAAAACGCTTTTCAGCCTGAGATAAGGTGGGTTTCGGAACGCCAAACATAAAAGTGTTGATAACTTTGGAAAAACACTTCAGACAGTTTAGATTTGATGTGCAACTACTAGAAAGACCCTTTCTGCTATAGTGGGAGGTTAAAATTTCATGTTCTGAAGCTTCCCTGAAAAGTTATGGCACAAATGCACAAAAACGCTTTTCAGCCTGAGATAAGGTGGGTTTCGGAACGCCAAACATAAAAGTGTTGATAACTTTCGAAAAACACTTCAGAGAGCTTAGATTTGATGTGCACCTACTAGAAAGACCCTTTCTGCTATAGTGGGAGGTTAAAATTTCATGTTCTGAAGCTTTCCTGAAAAGTTATGGCACAATGCACAAAAACGCTTTTCAGCCTGAGATAAGGTGGGTTTCGGAACGCCAAACATAAAAGTGTTGATAACTTTCGAAAAACACTTCAGAGAGCTTAGATTTGATGTGCACCTACTAGAAAGACCCTTTCTGCTATAGTGGGAGGTTAAAATTTCATGTTCTGAAGCTTCCCTGAAAAGTTATGGCACAATGCGTAAAAACGCTTTTCAGCCTGAGATAAGGTGGGTTTCGGAACGCCAAACATAAAAGTGTTGATAACTTTGGAAAAACACTTCAGACAGCTTAGATTTGATGTGCAACTACTAGAAAGACCCTTTCTGCTATAGTGGGAGGTTAAAATTTCATGTTCTGAAGCTTCCCTGAAAAGTTATGGCACAATGCACAAAAACGCTTTTCAGCCTGAGATAAGGTGGGTTTCGGAACGCCAAACATAAAAGTGTTAATAACTTTGGAAAAACACTTCAGACAGTTTAGATTTGATGTGCAACTACTAGAAAGACCCTTTCTGCTATAGTGGGAGGTTAAAATTTCATGTTCTGAAGCTTCCCTGAAAAGTTATGGCACAAAGCACAAAAACGCTTTTCAGCCTGAGATAAGGTGGGTTTCGGAACGCCAAACATAAAAGTGTTGATAACTTTCGAAAAACACTTCAGAGAGCTTAGATTTGATGTGCACCTACTAGAAAGACCCTTTCTGCTATAGTGGGAGGTTAAAATTTCATGTTCTGAAGCTTCCCTGAAAAGTTATGGCACAATGCGTAAAAACGCTTTTCAGCCTGAGATAAGGTGGGTTTCGGAACGCCAAACATAAAAGTGTTGATAACTTTGGAAAAACACTTCAGACAGTTTAGATTTGATGTGCAACTACTAGAAAGACCCTTTCTGCTATAGTGGGAGGTTAAAATTTCATGTTCTGAAGCTTTCCTGAAAAGTTATGGCACAATGCACAAAAACGCTTTTCAGCCTGAGATAAGGTGGGTTTCGGAACGCCAAACATAAAAGTGTTGATAACTTTTGAAAAACACTTCAGACAGCTTAGATTTGATGTGCAACTACTAGAAAGACCCTTTCTGCTATAGTGGGAGGTTAAAATTTCATGTTCTGAAGCTTCCCTGAAAAGTTATGGCACAATGCACAAAAACGCTTTTCAGCCTGAGATAAGGTGGGTTTCGGAACGCCAAACATAAAAGTGTTGATAACTTTGGAAAAACACTTCAGACAGTTTAGATTTGATGTGCAACTACTAGAAAGACCCTTTCTGCTATAGTGGGAGGTTAAAATTTCATGTTCTGAAGCTTCCCTGAAAAGTTATGGCACAATGCACAAAAACGCTTTTCAGCCTGAGATAAGGTGGGTTTCGGAACGCCAAACATAAAAGTGTTGATAACTTTTGAAAAACACTTCAGACAGCTTAGATTTGATGTGCAACTACTAGAAAGACCCTTTCTGCTATAGTGGGAGGTTAAAATTTCATGTTCTGAAGCTTCCCTGAAAAGTTATGGCACAATGCACAAAAACGCTTTTCAGCCTGAGATAAGGTGGGTTTCGGAACGCCAAACATAAAAGTGTTGATAACTTTGGAAAAACACTTCAGACAGTTTAGATTTGATGTGCAACTACTAGAAAGACCCTTTCTGCTATAGTGGGAGGTTAAAATTTCATGTTCTGAAGCTTCCCTGAAAAGTTATGGCACAATGCACAAAAACGCTTTTCAGCCTGAGATAAGGTGGGTTTCGGAACGCCAAACATAAAAGTGTTGATAACTTTGGAAAAACACTTCAGACAGTTTAGATTTGATGTGCAACTACTAGAAAGACCCTTTCTGCTATAGTGGGAGGTTAAAATTTCATGTTCTGAAGCTTCCCTGAAAAGTTATGGCACAATGCACAAAAACGCTTTTCAGCCTGAGATAAGGTGGGTTTCGGAACGCCAAACATAAAAGTGTTGATAACTTTCGAAAAACACTTCAGACAGCTTAGATTTGATGTGCACCTACTAGAAAGACCCTTTCTGCTATAGTGGGAGGTTAAAATTTCATGTTCTGAAGCTTCCCTGAAAAGTTATGGCACAATGCGTAAAAACGCTTTTCAGCCTGAGATAAGGTGGGTTTCGGAACGCCAAACATAAAAGTGTTGATAACTTTGGAAAAACACTTCAGACAGTTTAGATTTGATGTGCAACTACTAGAAAGACCCTTTCTGCTATAGTGGGAGGTTAAAATTTCATGTTCTGAAGCTTCCCTGAAAAGTTATGGCACAATGCACAAAAACGCTTTTCAGCCTGAGATAAGGTGGGTTTCGGAACGCCAAACATAAAAGTGTTAATAACTTTGGAAAAACACTTCAGACAGTTTAGATTTGATGTGCAACTACTAGAAATACCCTTTCTGCTATAGTGGGAGGTTAAAATTTCATGTTCTGAAGCTTCCCTGAAAAGTTATGGCACAATGCACAAAAACGCTTTTCAGCCTGAGATAAGGTGGGTTTCGGAACGCCAAACATAAAAGTGTTGATAACTTTCGAAAAACACTTCAGAGAGCTTAGATTTGATGTGCACCTACTAGAAAGACCCTTTCTGCTATAGTGGGAGGTTAAAATTTCATGTTCTGAAGCTTCCCTGAAAAGTTATGGCACAATGCGTAAAAACGCTTTTCAGCCTGAGATAAGGTGGGTTTCGGAACGCCAAACATAAAAGTGTTGATAACTTTGGAAAAACACTTCAGACAGTTTAGATTTGATGTGCAACTACTAGAAAGACCCTTTCTGCTATAGTGGGAGGTTAAAATTTCATGTTCTGAAGCTTTCCTGAAAAGTTATGGCACAATGCACAAAAACGCTTTTCAGCCTGAGATAAGGTGGGTTTCGGAACGCCAAACATAAAAGTGTTGATAACTTTTGAAAAACACTTCAGACAGCTTAGATTTGATGTGCAACTACTAGAAAGACCCTTTCTGCTATAGTGGGAGGTTAAAATTTCATGTTCTGAAGCTTCCCTGAAAAGTTATGGCACAATGCACAAAAACGCTTTTCAGCCTGAGATAAGGTGGGTTTCGGAACGCCAAACATAAAAGTGTTGATAACTTTGGAAAAACACTTCAGACAGTTTAGATTTGATGTGCAACTACTAGAAAGACCCTTTCTGCTATAGTGGGAGGTTAAAATTTCATGTTCTGAAGCTTCCCTGAAAAGTTATGGCACAATGCACAAAAACGCTTTTCAGCCTGAGATAAGGTGGGTTTCGGAACGCCAAACATAAAAGTGTTGATAACTTTTGAAAAACACTTCAGACAGCTTAGATTTGATGTGCAACTACTAGAAAGACCCTTTCTGCTATAGTGGGAGGTTAAAATTTCATGTTCTGAAGCTTCCCTGAAAAGTTATGGCACAATGCACAAAAACGCTTTTCAGCCTGAGATAAGGTGGGTTTCGGAACGCCAAACATAAAAGTGTTGATAACTTTGGAAAAACACTTCAGACAGTTTAGATTTGATGTGCAACTACTAGAAAGACCCTTTCTGCTATAGTGGGAGGTTAAAATTTCATGTTCTGAAGCTTCCCTGAAAAGTTATGGCACAATGCACAAAAACGCTTTTCAGCCTGAGATAAGGTGGGTTTCGGAACGCCAAACATAAAAGTGTTGATAACTTTGGAAAAACACTTCAGACAGTTTAGATTTGATGTGCAACTACTAGAAAGACCCTTTCTGCTATAGTGAGAGGTTAAAATTTCATGTTCTGAAGCTTCCCTGAAAAGTTATGGCACAATGCACAAAAACGCTTTTCAGCCTGAGATAAGGTGGGTTTCGGAACGCCAAACATAAAAGTGTTGATAACTTTCGAAAAACACTTCAGAGAGCTTAGATTTGATGTGCACCTACTAGAAAGACCCTTTCTGCTATAGTGGGAGGTTAAAATTTCATGTTCTGAAGCTTCCCTGAAAAGTTATGGCACAATGCACAAAAACGCTTTTCAGCCTGAGATAAGGTGGGTTTCGGAACGCCAAACATAAAAGTGTTGATAACTTTCGAAAAACACTTCAGAGAGCTTAGATTTGATGTGCACCTACTAGAAAGACCCTTTCTGCTATAGTGGGAGGTTAAAATTTCATGTTCTGAAGCTTTCCTGAAAAGTTATGGCACAATGCACAAAAACGCTTTTCAGCCTGAGATAAGGTGGGTTTCGGAACGCCAAACATAAAAGTGTTGATAACTTTCGAAAAACACTTCAGACAGCTTAGATTTGATGTGCACCTATAGAAAGACCCTTTCTGCTATAGCGGGAGGTTAAAATTTCATGTTCTGAAGCTTCCCTGAAAAGTTATGGCACAATGCGTAAAAACGCTTTTCAGCCTGAGATAAGGTGGGTTTCGGAACGCCAAACATAAAAGTGTTGATAACTTTGGAAAAACACTTCAGACAGTTTAGATTTGATGTGCAACTACTAGAAAGACCCTTTCTGCTATAGTGGGAGGTTAAAATTTCATGTTCTGAAGCTTCCCTGAAAAGTTATGGCACAATGCACAAAAACGCTTTTCAGCCTGAGATAAGGTGGGTTTCGGAACGCCAAACATAAAAGTGTTAATAACTTTGGAAAAACACTTCAGACAGTTTAGATTTGATGTGCAACTACTAGAAAGACCCTTTCTGCTATAGTGGGAGGTTAAAATTTCATGTTCTGAAGCTTCCCTGAAAAGTTATGGCACAATGCACAAAAACGCTTTTCAGCCTGAGATAAGGTGGGTTTCGGAACGCCAAACATAAAAGTGTTGATAACTTTTGAAAAACACTTCAGACAGCTTAGATTTGATGTGCAACTACTAGAAAGACCCTTTCTGCTATAGTGGGAGGTTAAAATTTCATGTTCTGAAGCTTCCCTGAAAAGTTATGGCACAATGCACAAAAACGCTTTTCAGCCTGAGATAAGGTGGGTTTCGGAACGCCAAACATAAAAGTGTTGATAACTTTGGAAAAACACTTCAGACAGTTTAGATTTGATGTGCAACTACTAGAAAGACCCTTTCTGCTATAGTGGGAGGTTAAAATTTCATGTTCTGAAGCTTCCCTGAAAAGTTATGGCACAATGCACAAAAACGCTTTTCAGCCTGAGATAAGGTGGGTTTCGGAACGCCAAACATAAAAGTGTTGATAACTTTGGAAAAACACTTCAGACAGTTTAGATTTGATGTGCAACTACTAGAAAGACCCTTTCTGCTATAGTGAGAGGTTAAAATTTCATGTTCTGAAGCTTCCCTGAAAAGTTATGGCACAATGCACAAAAACGCTTTTCAGCCTGAGATAAGGTGGGTTTCGGAACGCCAAACATAAAAGTGTTGATAACTTTCGAAAAACACTTCAGAGAGCTTAGATTTGATGTGCACCTACTAGAAAGACCCTTTCTGCTATAGTGGGAGGTTAAAATTTCATGTTCTGAAGCTTCCCTGAAAAGTTATGGCACAATGCACAAAAACGCTTTTCAGCCTGAGATAAGGTGGGTTTCGGAACGCCAAACATAAAAGTGTTGATAACTTTCGAAAAACACTTCAGAGAGCTTAGATTTGATGTGCACCTACTAGAAAGACCCTTTCTGCTATAGTGGGAGGTTAAAATTTCATGTTCTGAAGCTTTCCTGAAAAGTTATGGCACAATGCACAAAAACGCTTTTCAGCCTGAGATAAGGTGGGTTTCGGAACGCCAAACATAAAAGTGTTGATAACTTTCGAAAAACACTTCAGAGAGCTTAGATTTGATGTGCACCTACTAGAAAGACCCTTTCTGCTATAGTGGGAGGTTAAAATTTCATGTTCTGAAGCTTCCCTGAAAAGTTATGGCACAATGCGTAAAAACGCTTTTCAGCCTGAGATAAGGTGGGTTTCGGAACGCCAAACATAAAAGTGTTGATAACTTTGGAAAAACACTTCAGACAGCTTAGATTTGATGTGCAACTACTAGAAAGACCCTTTCTGCTATAGTGGGAGGTTAAAATTTCATGTTCTGAAGCTTCCCTGAAAAGTTATGGCACAATGCACAAAAACGCTTTTCAGCCTGAGATAAGGTGGGTTTCGGAACGCCAAACATCAAAGTGTTGATAACTTTCGAAAAACACTTCAGACAGCTTAGATTTGATGTGCACCTACTAGAAAGACCCTTTCTGCTATAGCGGGAGGTTAAAATTTCATGTTCTGAAGCTTCCCTGAAAAGTTATGGCACAATGCGTAAAAACGCTTTTCAGCCTGAGATAAGGTGGGTTTCGGAACGCCAAACATAAAAGTGTTGATAACTTTGGAAAAACACTTCAGACAGTTTAGATTTGATGTGCAACTACTAGAAAGACCCTTTCTGCTATAGTGGGAGGTTAAAATTTCATGTTCTGAAGCTTCCCTGAAAAGTTATGGCACAATGCACAAAAACGCTTTTCAGCCTGAGATAAGGTGGGTTTCGGAACGCCAAACATAAAAGTGTTAATAACTTTGGAAAAACACTTCAGACAGTTTAGATTTGATGTGCAACTACTAGAAAGACCCTTTCTGCTATAGTGGGAGGTTAAAATTTCATGTTCTGAAGCTTCCCTGAAAAGTTATGGCACAATGCACAAAAACGCTTTTCAGCCTGAGATAAGGTGGGTTTCGGAACGCCAAACATAAAAGTGTTGATAACTTTCGAAAAACACTTCAGAGAGCTTAGATTTGATGTGCACCTACTAGAAAGACCCTTTCTGCTATAGTGGGAGGTTAAAATTTCATGTTCTGAAGCTTCCCTGAAAAGTTATGGCACAATGCGTAAAAACGCTTTTCAGCCTGAGATAAGGTGGGTTTCGGAACGCCAAACATAAAAGTGTTGATAACTTTGGAAAAACACTTCAGACAGTTTAGATTTGATGTGCAACTACTAGAAAGACCCTTTCTGCTATAGTGGGAGGTTAAAATTTCATGTTCTGAAGCTTTCCTGAAAAGTTATGGCACAATGCACAAAAACGCTTTTCAGCCTGAGATAAGGTGGGTTTCGGAACGCCAAACATAAAAGTGTTGATAACTTTTGAAAAACACTTCAGACAGCTTAGATTTGATGTGCAACTACTAGAAAGACCCTTTCTGCTATAGTGGGAGGTTAAAATTTCATGTTCTGAAGCTTCCCTGAAAAGTTATGGCACAATGCACAAAAACGCTTTTCAGCCTGAGATAAGGTGGGTTTCGGAACGCCAAACATAAAAGTGTTGATAACTTTGGAAAAACACTTCAGACAGTTTAGATTTGATGTGCAACTACTAGAAAGACCCTTTCTGCTATAGTGGGAGGTTAAAATTTCATGTTCTGAAGCTTCCCTGAAAAGTTATGGCACAATGCACAAAAACGCTTTTCAGCCTGAGATAAGGTGGGTTTCGGAACGCCAAACATAAAAGTGTTGATAACTTTCGAAAAACAATTCAGAGAGCTTAGATTTGATGTGCACCTACTAGAAAGACCCTTTCTGCTATAGTGGGAGGTTAAAATTTCATGTTCTGAAGCTTTCCTGAAAAGTTATGGCACAATGCACAAAAACGCTTTTCAGCCTGAGATAAGGTGGGTTTCGGAACGCCAAACATAAAAGTGTTGATAACTTTGGAAAAACACTTCAGACAGTTTAGATTTGATGTGCAACTACTAGAAAGACCCTTTCTGCTATAGTGGGAGGTTAAAATTTCATGTTCTGAAGCTTCCCTGAAAAGTTATGGCACAATGCACAAAAACGCTTTTCAGCCTGAGATAAGGTGGGTTTCGGAACGCCAAACATAAAAGTGTTGATAACTTTGGAAAAACACTTCAGACAGTTTAGATTTGATGTGCAACTACTAGAAAGACCCTTTCTGCTATAGTGGGAGGTTAAAATTTCATGTTCTGAAGCTTCCCTGAAAAGTTATGGCACAATGCACAAAAACGCTTTTCAGCCTGAGATAAGGTGGGTTTCGGAACGCCAAACATAAAAGTGTTGATAACTTTGGAAAAACACTTCAGACAGTTTAGATTTGATGTGCAACTACTAGAAAGACCCTTTCTGCTATAGTGGGAGGTTAAAATTTCATGTTCTGAAGCTTCCCTGAAAAGTTATGGCACAATGCACAAAAACGCTTTTCAGCCTGAGATAAGGTGGGTTTCGGAACGCCAAACATAAAAGTGTTGATAACTTTCGAAAAACAATTCAGAGAGCTTAGATTTGATGTGCACCTACTAGAAAGACCCTTTCTGCTATAGTGGGAGGTTAAAATTTCATGTTCTGAAGCTTTCCTGAAAAGTTATGGCACAATGCACAAAAACGCTTTTCAGCCTGAGATAAGGTGGGTTTCGGAACGCCAAACATAAAAGTGTTGATAACTTTGGAAAAACACTTCAGACAGTTTAGATTTGATGTGCAACTACTAGAAAGACCCTTTCTGCTATAGTGGGAGGTTAAAATTTCATGTTCTGAAGCTTCCCTGAAAAGTTATGGCACAATGCACAAAAACGCTTTTCAGCCTGAGATAAGGTGGGTTTCGGAACGCCAAACATAAAAGTGTTGATAACTTTGGAAAAACACTTCAGACAGTTTAGATTTGATGTGCAACTACTAGAAAGACCCTTTCTGCTATAGTGGGAGGTTAAAATTTCATGTTCTGAAGCTTCCCTGAAAAGTTATGGCACAATGCACAAAAACGCTTTTCAGCCTGAGATAAGGTGGGTTTCGGAACGCCAAACATAAAAGTGTTGATAACTTTGGAAAAACACTTCAGACAGTTTAGATTTGATGTGCAACTACTAGAAAGACCCTTTCTGCTATAGTGGGAGGTTAAAATTTCATGTTCTGAAGCTTCCCTGAAAAGTTATGGCACAATGCACAAAAACGCTTTTCAGCCTGAGATAAGGTGGGTTTCGGAACGCCAAACATAAAAGTGTTGATAACTTTCGAAAAACACTTCAGAGAGCTTAGATTTGATGTGCACCTACTAGAAAGACCCTTTCTGCTATAGTGGGAGGTTAAAATTTCATGTTCTGAAGCTTCCCTGAAAAGTTATGGGACAATGCGTAAAAACGCTTTTCAGCCTGAGATAAGGTGGGTTTCGGAACGCCAAACATAAAAGTGTTGATAACTTTGGAAAAACACTTCAGACAGTTTAGATTTGATGTGCAACTACTAGAAAGACCCTTTCTGCTATAGTGGGAGGTTAAAATTTCATGTTCTGAAGCTTTCCTGAAAAGTTATGGCACAATGCACAAAAACGCTTTTCAGCCTGAGATAAGGTGGGTTTCGGAACGCCAAACATAAAAGTGTTGATAACTTTGGAAAAACACTTCAGACAGTTTAGATTTGATGTGCAACTACTAGAAAGACCCTTTCTGCTATAGTGGGAGGTTAAAATTTCATGTTCTGAAGCTTTCCTGAAAAGTTATGGCACAATGCACAAAAACGCTTTTCAGCCTGAGATAAGGTGGGTTTCGGAACGCCAAACATAAAAGTGTTGATAACTTTCGAAAAACACTTCAGACAGCTTAGATTTGATGTGCAACTACTAGAAAGACCCTTTCTCCTATAGTGGGAGGTTAAAATTTCATGTTCTGAAGCTTCCCTGAAAAGTTATGGCACAATGCACAAAAACGCTTTTCAGCCTGAGATAAGGTGGGTTTCGGAACGCCAAACATAAAAGTGTTGATAACTTTGGAAAAACACTTCAGACAGTTTAGATTTGATGTGCAACTACTAGAAAGACCCTTTCTGCTATAGTGGGAGGTTAAAATTTCATGTTCTGAAGCTTCCCTGAAAAGTTATGGCACAATGCGTAAAAACGCATTTCAGCCTGAGATAAGGTGGGTTTCGGAACGCCAAACATAAAAGTGTTGATAATTTTGGAAAAACACTTCAGACAGTTTAGATTTGATGTGCAACTACTAGAAAGACCCTTTCTGCTATAGTGGGAGGTTAAAATTTCATGTTCTGAAGCTTTCCTGAAAAGTTATGGCACAATGCACAAAAACGCTTTTCAGCCTGAGATAAGGTGGGTTTCGGAACGCCAAACATAAAAGTGTTGATAACTTTTGAAAAACACTTCAGACAGCTTAGATTTGATGTGCAACTACTAGAAAGACCCTTTCTGCTATAGTGGGAGGTTAAAATTTAATGTTCTGAAGCTTCCCTGAAAAGTTATGGCACAATGCACAAAAACGCTTTTCAGCCTGAGATAAGGTGGGTTTCGGAACGCCAAACATAAAAGTGTTGATAACTTTGGAAAAACACTTCAGACAGTTTAGATTTGATGTGCAACTACTAGAAAGACCCTTTCTGCTATAGTGGGAGGTTAAAATTTCATGTTCTGAAGCTTCCCTGAAAAGTTATGGCACAATGCGTAAAAACGCTTTTCAGCCTGAGATAAGGTGGGTTTCGGAACGCCAAACATAAAAGTGTTGATAACTTTGGAAAAACACTTCAGACAGTTTAGATTTGATGTGCAACTACTAGAAAGACCCTTTCTGCTATAGTGGGAGGTTAAAATTTCATGTTCTGAAGCTTTCCTGAAAAGTTATGGCACAATGCACAAAAACGCTTTTCAGCCTGAGATAAGGTGGGTTTCGGAACGCCAAACATAAAAGTGTTGATAACTTTTGAAAAACACTTCAGACAGCTTAGATTTGATGTGCAACTACTAGAAAGACCCTTTCTGCTATAGTGGGAGGTTAAAATTTCATGTTCTGAAGCTTCCCTGAAAAGTTATGGCACAATGCACAAAAACGCTTTTCAGCCTGAGATAAGGTGGGTTTCGGAACGCCAAACATAAAAGTGTTGATAACTTTCGAAAAACACTTCAGAGAGCTTAGATTTGATGTGCACCTACTAGAAAGACCCTTTCTGCTATAGTGGGAGGTTAAAATTTCATGTTCTGAAGCTTCCCTGAAAAGTTATGGCACAATGCGTAAAAACGCTTTTCAGCCTGAGATAAGGTGGGTTTCGGAACGCCAAACATAAAAGTGTTGATAACTTTGGAAAAACACTTCAGACAGTTTAGATTTGATGTGCAACTACTAGAAAGACCCTTTCTGCTATAGTGGGAGGTTAAAATTTCATGTTCTGAAGCTTTCCTGAAAAGTTATGGCACAATGCACAAAAACGCTTTTCAGCCTGAGATAAGGTGGGTTTCGGAACGCCAAACATAAAAGTGTTGATAACTTTTGAAAAACACTTCAGACAGCTTAGATTTGATGTGCAACTACTAGAAAGACCCTTTCTGCTATAGTGGGAGGTTAAAATTTCATGTTCTGAAGCTTCCCTGAAAAGTTATGGCACAATGCACAAAAACGCTTTTCAGCCTGAGATAAGGTGGGTTTCGGAACGCCAAACATAAAAGTGTTGATAACTTTGGAAAAACACTTCAGACAGTTTAGATTTGATGTGCAACTACTAGAAAGACCCTTTCTGCTATAGTGGGAGGTTAAAATTTCATGTTCTGAAGCTTCCCTGAAAAGTTATGGCACAATGCACAAAAACGCTTTTCAGCCTGAGATAAGGTGGGTTTCGGAACGCCAAACATAAAAGTGTTGATAACTTTGGAAAAACACTTCAGACAGTTTAGATTTGATGTGCAACTACTAGAAAGACCCTTTCTGCTATAGTGGGAGGTTAAAATTTCATGTTCTGAAGCTTCCCTGAAAAGTTATGGCACAATGCACAAAAACGCTTTTCAGCCTGAGATAAGGTGGGTTTCGGAACGCCAAACATAAAAGTGTTGATAACTTTCGAAAAACACTTCAGAGAGCTTAGATTTGATGTGCACCTACTAGAAAGACCCTTTCTGCTATAGTGGGAGGTTAAAATTTCATGTTCTGAAGCTTTCCTGAAAAGTTATGGCACAATGCACAAAAACGCTTTTCAGCCTGAGATAAGGTGGGTTTCGGAACGCCAAACATAAAAGTGTTGATAACTTTCGAAAAACACTTCAGAGAGCTTAGATTTGATGTGCACCTACTAGAAAGACCCTTTCTGCTATAGTGGGAGGTTAAAATTTCATGTTCTGAAGCTTTCCTGAAAAGTTATGGCACAATGCACAAAAACGCTTTTCAGCCTGAGATAAGGTGGGTTTCGGAACGCCAAACATAAAAGTGTTGATAACTTTCGAAAAACACTTCAGAGAGCTTAGATTTGATGTGCACCTACTAGAAAGACCCTTTCTGCTATAGTGGGAGGTTAAAATTTCATGTTCTGAAGCTTCCCTGAAAAGTTATGGCACAATGCGTAAAAACGCTTTTCAGCCTGAGATAAGGTGGGTTTCGGAACGCCAAACATAAAAGTGTTGATAACTTTCGAAAAACAATTCAGAGAGCTTAGATTTGATGTGCACCTACTAGAAAGACCCTTTCTGCTATAGTGGGAGGTTAAAATTTCATGTTCTGAAGCTTTCCTGAAAAGTTATGGCACAATGCACAAAAACGCTTTTCAGCCTGAGATAAGGTGGGTTTCGGAACGCCAAACATAAAAGTGTTGATAACTTTGGAAAAACACTTCAGACAGTTTAGATTTGATGTGCAACTACTAGAAAGACCCTTTCTGCTATAGTGGGAGGTTAAAATTTCATGTTCTGAAGCTTCCCTGAAAAGTTATGGCACAATGCACAAAAACGCTTTTCAGCCTGAGATAAGGTGGGTTTCGGAACGCCAAACATAAAAGTGTTGATAACTTTGGAAAAACACTTCAGACAGTTTAGATTTGATGTGCAACTACTAGAAAGACCCTTTCTGCTATAGTGGGAGGTTAAAATTTCATGTTCTGAAGCTTCCCTGAAAAGTTATGGCACAATGCACAAAAACGCTTTTCAGCCTGAGATAAGGTGGGTTTCGGAACGCCAAACATAAAAGTGTTGATAACTTTGGAAAAACACTTCAGACAGTTTAGATTTGATGTGCAACTACTAGAAAGACCCTTTCTGCTATAGTGGGAGGTTAAAATTTCATGTTCTGAAGCTTCCCTGAAAAGTTATGGCACAATGCACAAAAACGCTTTTCAGCCTGAGATAAGGTGGGTTTCGGAACGCCAAACATAAAAGTGTTGATAACTTTCGAAAAACAATTCAGAGAGCTTAGATTTGATGTGCACCTACTAGAAAGACCCTTTCTGCTATAGTGGGAGGTTAAAATTTCATGTTCTGAAGCTTTCCTGAAAAGTTATGGCACAATGCACAAAAACGCTTTTCAGCCTGAGATAAGGTGGGTTTCGGAACGCCAAACATAAAAGTGTTGATAACTTTGGAAAAACACTTCAGACAGTTTAGATTTGATGTGCAACTACTAGAAAGACCCTTTCTGCTATAGTGGGAGGTTAAAATTTCATGTTCTGAAGCTTCCCTGAAAAGTTATGGCACAATGCACAAAAACGCTTTTCAGCCTGAGATAAGGTGGGTTTCGGAACGCCAAACATAAAAGTGTTGATAACTTTGGAAAAACACTTCAGACAGTTTAGATTTGATGTGCAACTACTAGAAAGACCCTTTCTGCTATAGTGGGAGGTTAAAATTTCATGTTCTGAAGCTTCCCTGAAAAGTTATGGCACAATGCACAAAAACGCTTTTCAGCCTGAGATAAGGTGGGTTTCGGAACGCCAAACATAAAAGTGTTGATAACTTTGGAAAAACACTTCAGACAGTTTAGATTTGATGTGCAACTACTAGAAAGACCCTTTCTGCTATAGTGGGAGGTTAAAATTTCATGTTCTGAAGCTTCCCTGAAAAGTTATGGCACAATGCACAAAAACGCTTTTCAGCCTGAGATAAGGTGGGTTTCGGAACGCCAAACATAAAAGTGTTGATAACTTTCGAAAAACACTTCAGAGAGCTTAGATTTGATGTGCACCTACTAGAAAGACCCTTTCTGCTATAGTGGGAGGTTAAAATTTCATGTTCTGAAGCTTCCCTGAAAAGTTATGGGACAATGCGTAAAAACGCTTTTCAGCCTGAGATAAGGTGGGTTTCGGAACGCCAAACATAAAAGTGTTGATAACTTTGGAAAAACACTTCAGACAGTTTAGATTTGATGTGCAACTACTAGAAAGACCCTTTCTGCTATAGTGGGAGGTTAAAATTTCATGTTCTGAAGCTTTCCTGAAAAGTTATGGCACAATGCACAAAAACGCTTTTCAGCCTGAGATAAGGTGGGTTTCGGAACGCCAAACATAAAAGTGTTGATAACTTTGGAAAAACACTTCAGACAGTTTAGATTTGATGTGCAACTACTAGAAAGACCCTTTCTGCTATAGTGGGAGGTTAAAATTTCATGTTCTGAAGCTTTCCTGAAAAGTTATGGCACAATGCACAAAAACGCTTTTCAGCCTGAGATAAGGTGGGTTTCGGAACGCCAAACATAAAAGTGTTGATAACTTTCGAAAAACACTTCAGACAGCTTAGATTTGATGTGCAACTACTAGAAAGACCCTTTCTCCTATAGTGGGAGGTTAAAATTTCATGTTCTGAAGCTTCCCTGAAAAGTTATGGCACAATGCACAAAAACGCTTTTCAGCCTGAGATAAGGTGGGTTTCGGAACGCCAAACATAAAAGTGTTGATAACTTTGGAAAAACACTTCAGACAGTTTAGATTTGATGTGCAACTACTAGAAAGACCCTTTCTGCTATAGTGGGAGGTTAAAATTTCATGTTCTGAAGCTTCCCTGAAAAGTTATGGCACAATGCGTAAAAACGCATTTCAGCCTGAGATAAGGTGGGTTTCGGAACGCCAAACATAAAAGTGTTGATAACTTTGGAAAAACACTTCAGACAGTTTAGATTTGATGTGCAACTACTAGAAAGACCCTTTCTGCTATAGTGGGAGGTTAAAATTTCATGTTCTGAAGCTTTCCTGAAAAGTTATGGCACAATGCACAAAAACGCTTTTCAGCCTGAGATAAGGTGGGTTTCGGAACGCCAAACATAAAAGTGTTGATAACTTTTGAAAAACACTTCAGACAGCTTAGATTTGATGTGCAACTACTAGAAAGACCCTTTCTGCTATAGTGGGAGGTTAAAATTTAATGTTCTGAAGCTTCCCTGAAAAGTTATGGCACAATGCACAAAAACGCTTTTCAGCCTGAGATAAGGTGGGTTTCGGAACGCCAAACATAAAAGTGTTGATAACTTTGGAAAAACACTTCAGACAGTTTAGATTTGATGTGCAACTACTAGAAAGACCCTTTCTGCTATAGTGGGAGGTTAAAATTTCATGTTCTGAAGCTTCCCTGAAAAGTTATGGCACAATGCGTAAAAACGCTTTTCAGCCTGAGATAAGGTGGGTTTCGGAACGCCAAACATAAAAGTGTTGATAACTTTGGAAAAACACTTCAGACAGTTTAGATTTGATGTGCAACTACTAGAAAGACCCTTTCTGCTATAGTGGGAGGTTAAAATTTCATGTTCTGAAGCTTTCCTGAAAAGTTATGGCACAATGCACAAAAACGCTTTTCAGCCTGAGATAAGGTGGGTTTCGGAACGCCAAACATAAAAGTGTTGATAACTTTTGAAAAACACTTCAGACAGCTTAGATTTGATGTGCAACTACTAGAAAGACCCTTTCTGCTATAGTGGGAGGTTAAAATTTCATGTTCTGAAGCTTCCCTGAAAAGTTATGGCACAATGCACAAAAACGCTTTTCAGCCTGAGATAAGGTGGGTTTCGGAACGCCAAACATAAAAGTGTTGATAACTTTCGAAAAACACTTCAGAGAGCTTAGATTTGATGTGCACCTACTAGAAAGACCCTTTCTGCTATAGTGGGAGGTTAAAATTTCATGTTCTGAAGCTTCCCTGAAAAGTTATGGCACAATGCGTAAAAACGCTTTTCAGCCTGAGATAAGGTGGGTTTCGGAACGCCAAACATAAAAGTGTTGATAACTTTGGAAAAACACTTCAGACAGTTTAGATTTGATGTGCAACTACTAGAAAGACCCTTTCTGCTATAGTGGGAGGTTAAAATTTCATGTTCTGAAGCTTTCCTGAAAAGTTATGGCACAATGCACAAAAACGCTTTTCAGCCTGAGATAAGGTGGGTTTCGGAACGCCAAACATAAAAGTGTTGATAACTTTTGAAAAACACTTCAGACAGCTTAGATTTGATGTGCAACTACTAGAAAGACCCTTTCTGCTATAGTGGGAGGTTAAAATTTCATGTTCTGAAGCTTCCCTGAAAAGTTATGGCACAATGCACAAAAACGCTTTTCAGCCTGAGATAAGGTGGGTTTCGGAACGCCAAACATAAAAGTGTTGATAACTTTCGAAAAACACTTCAGAGAGCTTAGATTTGATGTGCACCTACTAGAAAGACCCTTTCTGCTATAGTGGGAGGTTAAAATTTCATGTTCTGAAGCTTCCCTGAAAAGTTATGGCACAATGCGTAAAAACGCTTTTCAGCCTGAGATAAGGTGGGTTTCGGAACGCCAAACATAAAAGTGTTGATAACTTTCGAAAAACAATTCAGAGAGCTTAGATTTGATGTGCACCTACTAGAAAGACCCTTTCTGCTATAGTGGGAGGTTAAAATTTCATGTTCTGAAGCTTTCCTGAAAAGTTATGGCACAATGCACAAAAACGCTTTTCAGCCTGAGATAAGGTGGGTTTCGGAACGCCAAACATAAAAGTGTTGATAACTTTGGAAAAACACTTCAGACAGTTTAGATTTGATGTGCAACTACTAGAAAGACCCTTTCTGCTATAGTGGGAGGTTAAAATTTCATGTTCTGAAGCTTCCCTGAAAAGTTATGGCACAATGCACAAAAACGCTTTTCAGCCTGAGATAAGGTGGGTTTCGGAACGCCAAACATAAAAGTGTTGATAACTTTGGAAAAACACTTCAGACAGTTTAGATTTGATGTGCAACTACTAGAAAGACCCTTTCTGCTATAGTGGGAGGTTAAAATTTCATGTTCTGAAGCTTCCCTGAAAAGTTATGGCACAATGCACAAAAACGCTTTTCAGCCTGAGATAAGGTGGGTTTCGGAACGCCAAACATAAAAGTGTTGATAACTTTGGAAAAACACTTCAGACAGTTTAGATTTGATGTGCAACTACTAGAAAGACCCTTTCTGCTATAGTGGGAGGTTAAAATTTCATGTTCTGAAGCTTCCCTGAAAAGTTATGGCACAATGCACAAAAACGCTTTTCAGCCTGAGATAAGGTGGGTTTCGGAACGCCAAACATAAAAGTGTTGATAACTTTCGAAAAACAATTCAGAGAGCTTAGATTTGATGTGCACCTACTAGAAAGACCCTTTCTGCTATAGTGGGAGGTTAAAATTTCATGTTCTGAAGCTTTCCTGAAAAGTTATGGCACAATGCACAAAAACGCTTTTCAGCCTGAGATAAGGTGGGTTTCGGAACGCCAAACATAAAAGTGTTGATAACTTTGGAAAAACACTTCAGACAGTTTAGATTTGATGTGCAACTACTAGAAAGACCCTTTCTGCTATAGTGGGAGGTTAAAATTTCATGTTCTGAAGCTTCCCTGAAAAGTTATGGCACAATGCACAAAAACGCTTTTCAGCCTGAGATAAGGTGGGTTTCGGAACGCCAAACATAAAAGTGTTGATAACTTTGGAAAAACACTTCAGACAGTTTAGATTTGATGTGCAACTACTAGAAAGACCCTTTCTGCTATAGTGGGAGGTTAAAATTTCATGTTCTGAAGCTTCCCTGAAAAGTTATGGCACAATGCACAAAAACGCTTTTCAGCCTGAGATAAGGTGGGTTTCGGAACGCCAAACATAAAAGTGTTGATAACTTTGGAAAAACACTTCAGACAGTTTAGATTTGATGTGCAACTACTAGAAAGACCCTTTCTGCTATAGTGGGAGGTTAAAATTTCATGTTCTGAAGCTTCCCTGAAAAGTTATGGCACAATGCACAAAAACGCTTTTCAGCCTGAGATAAGGTGGGTTTCGGAACGCCAAACATAAAAGTGTTGATAACTTTCGAAAAACACTTCAGAGAGCTTAGATTTGATGTGCACCTACTAGAAAGACCCTTTCTGCTATAGTGGGAGGTTAAAATTTCATGTTCTGAAGCTTCCCTGAAAAGTTATGGGACAATGCGTAAAAACGCTTTTCAGCCTGAGATAAGGTGGGTTTCGGAACGCCAAACATAAAAGTGTTGATAACTTTGGAAAAACACTTCAGACAGTTTAGATTTGATGTGCAACTACTAGAAAGACCCTTTCTGCTATAGTGGGAGGTTAAAATTTCATGTTCTGAAGCTTTCCTGAAAAGTTATGGCACAATGCACAAAAACGCTTTTCAGCCTGAGATAAGGTGGGTTTCGGAACGCCAAACATAAAAGTGTTGATAACTTTGGAAAAACACTTCAGACAGTTTAGATTTGATGTGCAACTACTAGAAAGACCCTTTCTGCTATAGTGGGAGGTTAAAATTTCATGTTCTGAAGCTTTCCTGAAAAGTTATGGCACAATGCACAAAAACGCTTTTCAGCCTGAGATAAGGTGGGTTTCGGAACGCCAAACATAAAAGTGTTGATAACTTTCGAAAAACACTTCAGACAGCTTAGATTTGATGTGCAACTACTAGAAAGACCCTTTCTCCTATAGTGGGAGGTTAAAATTTCATGTTCTGAAGCTTCCCTGAAAAGTTATGGCACAATGCACAAAAACGCTTTTCAGCCTGAGATAAGGTGGGTTTCGGAACGCCAAACATAAAAGTGTTGATAACTTTGGAAAAACACTTCAGACAGTTTAGATTTGATGTGCAACTACTAGAAAGACCCTTTCTGCTATAGTGGGAGGTTAAAATTTCATGTTCTGAAGCTTCCCTGAAAAGTTATGGCACAATGCGTAAAAACGCATTTCAGCCTGAGATAAGGTGGGTTTCGGAACGCCAAACATAAAAGTGTTGATAACTTTGGAAAAACACTTCAGACAGTTTAGATTTGATGTGCAACTACTAGAAAGACCCTTTCTGCTATAGTGGGAGGTTAAAATTTCATGTTCTGAAGCTTTCCTGAAAAGTTATGGCACAATGCACAAAAACGCTTTTCAGCCTGAGATAAGGTGGGTTTCGGAACGCCAAACATAAAAGTGTTGATAACTTTTGAAAAACACTTCAGACAGCTTAGATTTGATGTGCAACTACTAGAAAGACCCTTTCTGCTATAGTGGGAGGTTAAAATTTAATGTTCTGAAGCTTCCCTGAAAAGTTATGGCACAATGCACAAAAACGCTTTTCAGCCTGAGATAAGGTGGGTTTCGGAACGCCAAACATAAAAGTGTTGATAACTTTGGAAAAACACTTCAGACAGTTTAGATTTGATGTGCAACTACTAGAAAGACCCTTTCTGCTATAGTGGGAGGTTAAAATTTCATGTTCTGAAGCTTCCCTGAAAAGTTATGGCACAATGCGTAAAAACGCTTTTCAGCCTGAGATAAGGTGGGTTTCGGAACGCCAAACATAAAAGTGTTGATAACTTTGGAAAAACACTTCAGACAGTTTAGATTTGATGTGCAACTACTAGAAAGACCCTTTCTGCTATAGTGGGAGGTTAAAATTTCATGTTCTGAAGCTTTCCTGAAAAGTTATGGCACAATGCACAAAAACGCTTTTCAGCCTGAGATAAGGTGGGTTTCGGAACGCCAAACATAAAAGTGTTGATAACTTTTGAAAAACACTTCAGACAGCTTAGATTTGATGTGCAACTACTAGAAAGACCCTTTCTGCTATAGTGGGAGGTTAAAATTTCATGTTCTGAAGCTTCCCTGAAAAGTTATGGCACAATGCACAAAAACGCTTTTCAGCCTGAGATAAGGTGGGTTTCGGAACGCCAAACATAAAAGTGTTGATAACTTTCGAAAAACACTTCAGAGAGCTTAGATTTGATGTGCACCTACTAGAAAGACCCTTTCTGCTATAGTGGGAGGTTAAAATTTCATGTTCTGAAGCTTCCCTGAAAAGTTATGGCACAATGCGTAAAAACGCTTTTCAGCCTGAGATAAGGTGGGTTTCGGAACGCCAAACATAAAAGTGTTGATAACTTTGGAAAAACACTTCAGACAGTTTAGATTTGATGTGCAACTACTAGAAAGACCCTTTCTGCTATAGTGGGAGGTTAAAATTTCATGTTCTGAAGCTTTCCTGAAAAGTTATGGCACAATGCACAAAAACGCTTTTCAGCCTGAGATAAGGTGGGTTTCGGAACGCCAAACATAAAAGTGTTGATAACTTTTGAAAAACACTTCAGACAGCTTAGATTTGATGTGCAACTACTAGAAAGACCCTTTCTGCTATAGTGGGAGGTTAAAATTTCATGTTCTGAAGCTTCCCTGAAAAGTTATGGCACAATGCACAAAAACGCTTTTCAGCCTGAGATAAGGTGGGTTTCGGAACGCCAAACATAAAAGTGTTGATAACTTTGGAAAAACACTTCAGACAGTTTAGATTTGATGTGCAACTACTAGAAAGACCCTTTCTGCTATAGTGGGAGGTTAAAATTTCATGTTCTGAAGCTTCCCTGAAAAGTTATGGCACAATGCACAAAAACGCTTTTCAGCCTGAGATAAGGTGGGTTTCGGAACGCCAAACATAAAAGTGTTGATAACTTTGGAAAAACACTTCAGACAGTTTAGATTTGATGTGCAACTACTAGAAAGACCCTTTCTGCTATAGTGGGAGGTTAAAATTTCATGTTCTGAAGCTTCCCTGAAAAGTTATGGCACAATGCACAAAAACGCTTTTCAGCCTGAGATAAGGTGGGTTTCGGAACGCCAAACATAAAAGTGTTGATAACTTTCGAAAAACACTTCAGAGAGCTTAGATTTGATGTGCACCTACTAGAAAGACCCTTTCTGCTATAGTGGGAGGTTAAAATTTCATGTTCTGAAGCTTTCCTGAAAAGTTATGGCACAATGCACAAAAACGCTTTTCAGCCTGAGATAAGGTGGGTTTCGGAACGCCAAACATAAAAGTGTTGATAACTTTCGAAAAACACTTCAGAGAGCTTAGATTTGATGTGCACCTACTAGAAAGACCCTTTCTGCTATAGTGGGAGGTTAAAATTTCATGTTCTGAAGCTTTCCTGAAAAGTTATGGCACAATGCACAAAAACGCTTTTCAGCCTGAGATAAGGTGGGTTTCGGAACGCCAAACATAAAAGTGTTGATAACTTTCGAAAAACACTTCAGAGAGCTTAGATTTGATGTGCACCTACTAGAAAGACCCTTTCTGCTATAGTGGGAGGTTAAAATTTCATGTTCTGAAGCTTCCCTGAAAAGTTATGGCACAATGCGTAAAAACGCTTTTCAGCCTGAGATAAGGTGGGTTTCGGAACGCCAAACATAAAAGTGTTGATAACTTTGGAAAAACACTTCAGACAGCTTAGATTTGATGTGCAACTACTAGAAAGACCCTTTCTGCTATAGTGGGAGGTTAAAATTTCATGTTCTGAAGCTTCCCTGAAAAGTTATGGCACAATGCACAAAAACGCTTTTCAGCCTGAGATAAGGTGGGTTTCGGAACGCCAAACATAAAAGTGTTGATAACTTTCGAAAAACACTTCAGACAGCTTAGATTTGATGTGCACCTACTAGAAAGACCCTTTCTGCTATAGTGGGAGGTTAAAATTTCATGTTCTGAAGCTTCCCTGAAAAGTTATGGCACAATGCGTAAAAACGCTTTTCAGCCTGAGATAAGGTGGGTTTCGGAACGCCAAACATAAAAGTGTTGATAACTTTGGAAAAACACTTCAGACAGTTTAGATTTGATGTGCAACTACTAGAAAGACCCTTTCTGCTATAGTGGGAGGTTAAAATTTCATGTTCTGAAGCTTCCCTGAAAAGTTATGGCACAATGCACAAAAACGCTTTTCAGCCTGAGATAAGGTGGGTTTCGGAACGCCAAACATAAAAGTGTTAATAACTTTGGAAAAACACTTCAGACAGTTTAGATTTGATGTGCAACTACTAGAAAGACCCTTTCTGCTATAGTGGGAGGTTAAACTTTCATGTTCTGAAGCTTCCCTGAAAAGTTATGGCACAATGCACAAAAACGCTTTTCAGCCTGAGATAAGGTGGGTTTCGGAACGCCAAACATAAAAGTGTTGATAACTTTCGAAAAACACTTCAGAGAGCTTAGATTTGATGTGCACCTACTAGAAAGACCCTTTCTGCTATAGTGGGAGGTTAAAATTTCATGTTCTGAAGCTTCCCTGAAAAGTTATGGCACAATGCGTAAAAACGCTTTTCAGCCTGAGATAAGGTGGGTTTCGGAACGCCAAACATAAAAGTGTTGATAACTTTTGAAAAACACTTCAGACAGCTTAGATTTGATGTGCAACTACTAGAAAGACCCTTTCTGCTATAGTGGGAGGTTAAAATTTCATGTTCTGAAGCTTCCCTGAAAAGTTATGGCACAATGCACAAAAACGCTTTTCAGCCTGAGATAAGGTGGGTTTCGGAACGCCAAACATAAAAGTGTTGATAACTTTGGAAAAACACTTCAGACAGTTTAGATTTGATGTGCAACTACTAGAAAGACCCTTTCTGCTATAGTGGGAGGTTAAAATTTCATGTTCTGAAGCTTCCCTGAAAAGTTATGGCACAATGCACAAAAACGCTTTTCAGCCTGAGATAAGGTGGGTTTCGGAACGCCAAACATAAAAGTGTTGATAACTTTCGAAAAACAATTCAGAGAGCTTAGATTTGATGTGCACCTACTAGAAAGACCCTTTCTGCTATAGTGGGAGGTTAAAATTTCATGTTCTGAAGCTTTCCTGAAAAGTTATGGCACAATGCACAAAAACGCTTTTCAGCCTGAGATAAGGTGGGTTTCGGAACGCCAAACATAAAAGTGTTGATAACTTTGGAAAAACACTTCAGACAGTTTAGATTTGATGTGCAACTACTAGAAAGACCCTTTCTGCTATAGTGGGAGGTTAAAATTTCATGTTCTGAAGCTTCCCTGAAAAGTTATGGCACAATGCACAAAAACGCTTTTCAGCCTGAGATAAGGTGGGTTTCGGAACGCCAAACATAAAAGTGTTAATAACTTTGGAAAAACACTTCAGACAGTTTAGATTTGATGTGCAACTACTAGAAAGACCCTTTCTGCTATAGTGGGAGGTTAAAATTTCATGTTCTGAAGCTTCCCTGAAAAGTTATGGCACAATGCACAAAAACGCTTTTCAGCCTGAGATAAGGTGGGTTTCGGAACGCCAAACATAAAAGTGTTGATAACTTTCGAAAAACACTTCAGAGAGCTTAGATTTGATGTGCACCTACTAGAAAGACCCTTTCTGCTATAGTGGGAGGTTAAAATTTCATGTTCTGAAGCTTCCCTGAAAAGTTATGGCACAATGCGTAAAAACGCTTTTCAGCCTGAGATAAGGTGGGTTTCGGAACGCCAAACATAAAAGTGTTGATAACTTTGGAAAAACACTTCAGACAGTTTAGATTTGATGTGCAACTACTAGAAAGACCCTTTCTGCTATAGTGGGAGGTTAAAATTTCATGTTCTGAAGCTTTCCTGAAAAGTTATGGCACAATGCACAAAAACGCTTTTCAGCCTGAGATAAGGTGGGTTTCGGAACGCCAAACATAAAAGTGTTGATAACTTTTGAAAAACACTTCAGACAGCTTAGATTTGATGTGCAACTACTAGAAAGACCCTTTCTGCTATAGTGGGAGGTTAAAATTTCATGTTCTGAAGCTTCCCTGAAAAGTTATGGCACAATGCACAAAAACGCTTTTCAGCCTGAGATAAGGTGGGTTTCGGAACGCCAAACATAAAAGTGTTGATAACTTTGGAAAAACACTTCAGACAGTTTAGATTTGATGTGCAACTACTAGAAAGACCCTTTCTGCTATAGTGGGAGGTTAAAATTTCATGTTCTGAAGCTTCCCTGAAAAGTTATGGCACAATGCACAAAAACGCTTTTCAGCCTGAGATAAGGTGGGTTTCGGAACGCCAAACATAAAAGTGTTGATAACTTTTGAAAAACACTTCAGACAGCTTAGATTTGATGTGCAACTACTAGAAAGACCCTTTCTGCTATAGTGGGAGGTTAAAATTTCATGTTCTGAAGCTTCCCTGAAAAGTTATGGCACAATGCACAAAAACGCTTTTCAGCCTGAGATAAGGTGGGTTTCGGAACGCCAAACATAAAAGTGTTGATAACTTTGGAAAAACACTTCAGACAGTTTAGATTTGATGTGCAACTACTAGAAAGACCCTTTCTGCTATAGTGGGAGGTTAAAATTTCATGTTCTGAAGCTTCCCTGAAAAGTTATGGCACAATGCACAAAAACGCTTTTCAGCCTGAGATAAGGTGGGTTTCGGAACGCCAAACATAAAAGTGTTGATAACTTTGGAAAAACACTTCAGACAGTTTAGATTTGATGTGCAACTACTAGAAAGACCCTTTCTGCTATAGTGGGAGGTTAAAATTTCATGTTCTGAAGCTTCCCTGAAAAGTTATGGCACAATGCACAAAAACGCTTTTCAGCCTGAGATAAGGTGGGTTTCGGAACGCCAAACATAAAAGTGTTGATAACTTTCGAAAAACACTTCAGAGAGCTTAGATTTGATGTGCACCTACTAGAAAGACCCTTTCTGCTATAGTGGGAGGTTAAAATTTCATGTTCTGAAGCTTCCCTGAAAAGTTATGGCACAATGCACAAAAACGCTTTTCAGCCTGAGATAAGGTGGGTTTCGGAACGCCAAACATAAAAGTGTTGATAACTTTCGAAAAACACTTCAGAGAGCTTAGATTTGATGTGCACCTACTAGAAAGACCCTTTCTGCTATAGTGGGAGGTTAAAATTTCATGTTCTGAAGCTTTCCTGAAAAGTTATGGCACAATGCACAAAAACGCTTTTCAGCCTGAGATAAGGTGGGTTTCGGAACGCCAAACATAAAAGTGTTGATAACTTTCGAAAAACACTTCAGAGAGCTTAGATTTGATGTGCACCTACTAGAAAGACCCTTTCTGCTATAGTGGGAGGTTAAAATTTCATGTTCTGAAGCTTCCCTGAAAAGTTATGGCACAATGCGTAAAAACGCTTTTCAGCCTGAGATAAGGTGGGTTTCGGAACGCCAAACATAAAAGTGTTGATAACTTTGGAAAAACACTTCAGACAGCTTAGATTTGATGTGCAACTACTAGAAAGACCCTTTCTGCTATAGTGGGAGGTTAAAATTTCATGTTCTGAAGCTTCCCTGAAAAGTTATGGCACAATGCACAAAAACGCTTTTCAGCCTGAGATAAGGTGGGTTTCGGAACGCCAAACATCAAAGTGTTGATAACTTTCGAAAAACACTTCAGACAGCTTAGATTTGATGTGCACCTACTAGAAAGACCCTTTCTGCTATAGCGGGAGGTTAAAATTTCATGTTCTGAAGCTTCCCTGAAAAGTTATGGCACAATGCGTAAAAACGCTTTTCAGCCTGAGATAAGGTGGGTTTCGGAACGCCAAACATAAAAGTGTTGATAACTTTGGAAAAACACTTCAGACAGTTTAGATTTGATGTGCAACTACTAGAAAGACCCTTTCTGCTATAGTGGGAGGTTAAAATTTCATGTTCTGAAGCTTCCCTGAAAAGTTATGATACAATGCACAAAAACGCTTTTCAGCCTGAGATAAGGTGGGTTTCGGAACGCCAAACATAAAAGTGTTAATAACTTTGGAAAAACACTTCAGACAGTTTAGATTTGATGTGCAACTACTAGAAAGACCCTTTCTGCTATAGTGGGAGGTTAAAATTTCATGTTCTGAAGCTTCCCTGAAAAGTTATGGCACAATGCACAAAAACGCTTTTCAGCCTGAGATAAGGTGGGTTTCGGAACGCCAAACATAAAAGTGTTGATAACTTTCGAAAAACACTTCAGAGAGCTTAGATTTGATGTGCACCTACTAGAAAGACCCTTTCTGCTATAGTGGGAGGTTAAAATTTCATGTTCTGAAGCTTCCCTGAAAAGTTATGGCACAATGCGTAAAAACGCTTTTCAGCCTGAGATAAGGTGGGTTTCGGAACGCCAAACATAAAAGTGTTGATAACTTTGGAAAAACACTTCAGACAGTTTAGATTTGATGTGCAACTACTAGAAAGACCCTTTCTGCTATAGTGGGAGGTTAAAATTTCATGTTCTGAAGCTTTCCTGAAAAGTTATGGCACAATGCACAAAAACGCTTTTCAGCCTGAGATAAGGTGGGTTTCGGAACGCCAAACATAAAAGTGTTGATAACTTTTGAAAAACACTTCAGACAGCTTAGATTTGATGTGCAACTACTAGAAAGACCCTTTCTGCTATAGTGGGAGGTTAAAATTTCATGTTCTGAAGCTTCCCTGAAAAGTTATGGCACAATGCACAAAAACGCTTTTCAGCCTGAGATAAGGTGGGTTTCGGAACGCCAAACATAAAAGTGTTGATAACTTTGGAAAAACACTTCAGACAGTTTAGATTTGATGTGCAACTACTAGAAAGACCCTTTCTGCTATAGTGGGAGGTTAAAATTTCATGTTCTGAAGCTTCCCTGAAAAGTTATGGCACAATGCACAAAAACGCTTTTCAGCCTGAGATAAGGTGGGTTTCGGAACGCCAAACATAAAAGTGTTGATAACTTTCGAAAAACAATTCAGAGAGCTTAGATTTGATGTGCACCTACTAGAAAGACCCTTTCTGCTATAGTGGGAGGTTAAAATTTCATGTTCTGAAGCTTTCCTGAAAAGTTATGGCACAATGCACAAAAACGCTTTTCAGCCTGAGATAAGGTGGGTTTCGGAACGCCAAACATAAAAGTGTTGATAACTTTGGAAAAACACTTCAGACAGTTTAGATTTGATGTGCAACTACTAGAAAGACCCTTTCTGCTATAGTGGGAGGTTAAAATTTCATGTTCTGAAGCTTCCCTGAAAAGTTATGGCACAATGCACAAAAACGCTTTTCAGCCTGAGATAAGGTGGGTTTCGGAACGCCAAACATAAAAGTGTTGATAACTTTGGAAAAACACTTCAGACAGTTTAGATTTGATGTGCAACTACTAGAAAGACCCTTTCTGCTATAGTGGGAGGTTAAAATTTCATGTTCTGAAGCTTCCCTGAAAAGTTATGGCACAATGCACAAAAACGCTTTTCAGCCTGAGATAAGGTGGGTTTCGGAACGCCAAACATAAAAGTGTTGATAACTTTGGAAAAACACTTCAGACAGTTTAGATTTGATGTGCAACTACTAGAAAGACCCTTTCTGCTATAGTGGGAGGTTAAAATTTCATGTTCTGAAGCTTCCCTGAAAAGTTATGGCACAATGCACAAAAACGCTTTTCAGCCTGAGATAAGGTGGGTTTCGGAACGCCAAACATAAAAGTGTTGATAACTTTCGAAAAACAATTCAGAGAGCTTATATTTGATGTGCACCTACTAGAAAGACCCTTTCTGCTATAGTGGGAGGTTAAAATTTCATGTTCTGAAGCTTTCCTGAAAAGTTATGGCACAATGCACAAAAACGCTTTTCAGCCTGAGATAAGGTGGGTTTCGGAACGCCAAACATAAAAGTGTTGATAACTTTGGAAAAACACTTCAGACAGTTTAGATTTGATGTGCAACTACTAGAAAGACCCTTTCTGCTATAGTGGGAGGTTAAAATTTCATGTTCTGAAGCTTCCCTGAAAAGTTATGGCACAATGCACAAAAACGCTTTTCAGCCTGAGATAAGGTGGGTTTCCGAACGCCAAACATAAAAGTGTTGATAACTTTGGAAAAACACTTCAGACAGTTTAGATTTGATGTGCAACTACTAGAAAGACCCTTTCTGCTATAGTGGGAGGTTAAAATTTCATGTTCTGAAGCTTCCCTGAAAAGTTATGGCACAATGCACAAAAACGCTTTTCAGCCTGAGATAAGGTGGGTTTCGGAACGCCAAACATAAAAGTGTTGATAACTTTGGAAAAACACTTCAGACAGTTTAGATTTGATGTGCAACTACTAGAAAGACCCTTTCTGCTATAGTGGGAGGTTAAAATTTCATGTTCTGAAGCTTCCCTGAAAAGTTATGGCACAATGCACAAAAACGCTTTTCAGCCTGAGATAAGGTGGGTTTCGGAACGCCAAACATAAAAGTGTTGATAACTTTCGAAAAACACTTCAGAGAGCTTAGATTTGATGTGCACCTACTAGAAAGACCCTTTCTGCTATAGTGGGAGGTTAAAATTTCATGTTCTGAAGCTTCCCTGAAAAGTTATGGGACAATGCGTAAAAACGCTTTTCAGCCTGAGATAAGGTGGGTTTCGGAACGCCAAACATAAAAGTGTTGATAACTTTGGAAAAACACTTCAGACAGTTTAGATTTGATGTGCAACTACTAGAAAGACCCTTTCTGCTATAGTGGGAGGTTAAAATTTCATGTTCTGAAGCTTCCCTGAAAAGTTATGGCACAATGCACAAAAACGCTTTTCAGCCTGAGATAAGGTGGGTTTCGGAACGCCAAACATAAAAGTGTTGATAACTTTGGAAAAACACTTCAGACAGTTTAGATTTGATGTGCAACTACTAGAAAGACCCTTTCTGCTATAGTGGGAGGTTAAAATTTCATGTTCTGAAGCTTTCCTGAAAAGTTATGGCACAATGCACAAAAACGCTTTTCAGCCTGAGATAAGGTGGGTTTCGGAACGCCAAACATAAAAGTGTTGATAACTTTCGAAAAACACTTCAGACAGCTTAGATTTGATGTGCAACTACTAGAAAGACCCTTTCTGCTATAGTGGGAGGTTAAAATTTCATGTTCTGAAGCTTCCCTGAAAAGTTATGGCACAATGCACAAAAACGCTTTTCAGCCTGAGATAAGGTGGGTTTCGGAACGCCAAACATAAAAGTGTTGATAACTTTGGAAAAACACTTCAGACAGTTTAGATTTGATGTGCAACTACTAGAAAGACCCTTTCTGCTATAGTGGGAGGTTAAAATTTCATGTTCTGAAGCTTCCCTGAAAAGTTATGGCACAATGCGTAAAAACGCATTTCAGCCTGAGATAAGGTGGGTTTCGGAACGCCAAACATAAAAGTGTTGATAACTTTGGAAAAACACTTCAGACAGTTTAGATTTGATGTGCAACTACTAGAAAGACCCTTTCTGCTATAGTGGGAGGTTAAAATTTCATGTTCTGAAGCTTTCCTGAAAAGTTATGGCACAATGCACAAAAACGCTTTTCAGCCTGAGATAAGGTGGGTTTCGGAACGCCAAACATAAAAGTGTTGATAACTTTTGAAAAACACTTCAGACAGCTTAGATTTGATGTGCAACTACTAGAAAGACCCTTTCTGCTATAGTGGGAGGTTAAAATTTCATGTTCTGAAGCTTCCCTGAAAAGTTATGGCACAATGCACAAAAACGCTTTTCAGCCTGAGATAAGGTGGGTTTCGGAACGCCAAACATAAAAGTGTTGATAACTTTGGAAAAACACTTCAGACAGTTTAGATTTGATGTGCAACTACTAGAAAGACCCTTTCTGCTATAGTGGGAGGTTAAAATTTCATGTTCTGAAGCTTCCCTGAAAAGTTATGGCACAATGCGTAAAAACGCTTTTCAGCCTGAGATAAGGTGGGTTTCGGAACGCCAAACATAAAAGTGTTGATAACTTTGGAAAAACACTTCAGACAGTTTAGATTTGATGTGCAACTACTAGAAAGACCCTTTCTGCTATAGTGGGAGGTTAAAATTTCATGTTCTGAAGCTTTCCTGAAAAGTTATGGCACAATGCACAAAAACGCTTTTCAGCCTGAGATAAGGTGGGTTTCGGAACGCCAAACATAAAAGTGTTGATAACTTTTGAAAAACACTTCAGACAGCTTAGATTTGATGTGCAACTACTAGAAAGACCCTTTCTGCTATAGTGGGAGGTTAAAATTTCATGTTCTGAAGCTTCCCTGAAAAGTTATGGCACAATGCACAAAAACGCTTTTCAGCCTGAGATAAGGTGGGTTTCGGAACGCCAAACATAAAAGTGTTGATAACTTTTGAAAAACACTTCAGACAGCTTAGATTTGATGTGCAACTACTAGAAAGACCCTTTCTGCTATAGTGGGAGGTTAAAATTTCATGTTCTGAAGCTTCCCTGAAAAGTTATGGCACAATGCACAAAAACGCTTTTCAGCCTGAGATAAGGTGGGTTTCGGAACGCCAAACATAAAAGTGTTGATAACTTTGGAAAAACACTTCAGACAGTTTAGATTTGATGTGCAACTACTAGAAAGACCCTTTCTGCTATAGTGGGAGGTTAAAATTTCATGTTCTGAAGCTTCCCTGAAAAGTTATGGCACAATGCACAAAAACGCTTTTCAGCCTGAGATAAGGTGGGTTTCGGAACGCCAAACATAAAAGTGTTGATAACTTTGGAAAAACACTTCAGACAGTTTAGATTTGATGTGCAACTACTAGAAAGACCCTTTCTGCTATAGTGGGAGGTTAAAATTTCATGTTCTGAAGCTTCCCTGAAAAGTTATGGCACAATGCACAAAAACGCTTTTCAGCCTGAGATAAGGTGGGTTTCGGAACGCCAAACATAAAAGTGTTGATAACTTTCGAAAAACACTTCAGAGAGCTTAGATTTGATGTGCACCTACTAGAAAGACCCTTTCTGCTATAGTGGGAGGTTAAAATTTCATGTTCTGAAGCTTTCCTGAAAAGTTATGGCACAATGCACAAAAACGCTTTTCAGCCTGAGATAAGGTGGGTTTCGGAACGCCAAACATAAAAGTGTTGATAACTTTCGAAAAACACTTCAGAGAGCTTAGATTTGATGTGCACCTACTAGAAAGACCCTTTCTGCTATAGTGGGAGGTTAAAATTTCATGTTCTGAAGCTTTCCTGAAAAGTTATGGCACAATGCACAAAAACGCTTTTCAGCCTGAGATAAGGTGGGTTTCGGAACGCCAAACATAAAAGTGTTGATAACTTTCGAAAAACACTTCAGAGAGCTTAGATTTGATGTGCACCTACTAGAAAGACCCTTTCTGCTATAGTGGGAGGTTAAAATTTCATGTTCTGAAGCTTCCCTGAAAAGTTATGGCACAATGCGTAAAAACGCTTTTCAGCCTGAGATAAGGTGGGTTTCGGAACGCCAAACATAAAAGTGTTGATAACTTTGGAAAAACACTTCAGACAGCTTAGATTTGATGTGCAACTACTAGAAAGACCCTTTCTGCTATAGTGGGAGGTTAAAATTTCATGTTCTGAAGCTTCCCTGAAAAGTTATGGCACAATGCACAAAAACGCTTTTCAGCCTGAGATAAGGTGGGTTTCGGAACGCCAAACATAAAAGTGTTGATAACTTTCGAAAAACACTTCAGACAGCTTAGATTTGATGTGCACCTACTAGAAAGACCCTTTCTGCTATAGTGGGAGGTTAAAATTTCATGTTCTGAAGCTTCCCTGAAAAGTTATGGCACAATGCGTAAAAACGCTTTTCAGCCTGAGATAAGGTGGGTTTCGGAACGCCAAACATAAAAGTGTTGATAACTTTGGAAAAACACTTCAGACAGTTTAGATTTGATGTGCAACTACTAGAAAGACCCTTTCTGCTATAGTGGGAGGTTAAAATTTCATGTTCTGAAGCTTCCCTGAAAAGTTATGGCACAATGCACAAAAACGCTTTTCAGCCTGAGATAAGGTGGGTTTCGGAACGCCAAACATAAAAGTGTTAATAACTTTGGAAAAACACTTCAGACAGTTTAGATTTGATGTGCAACTACTAGAAAGACCCTTTCTGCTATAGTGGGAGGTTAAACTTTCATGTTCTGAAGCTTCCCTGAAAAGTTATGGCACAATGCACAAAAACGCTTTTCAGCCTGAGATAAGGTGGGTTTCGGAACGCCAAACATAAAAGTGTTGATAACTTTCGAAAAACACTTCAGAGAGCTTAGATTTGATGTGCACCTACTAGAAAGACCCTTTCTGCTATAGTGGGAGGTTAAAATTTCATGTTCTGAAGCTTCCCTGAAAAGTTATGGCACAATGCGTAAAAACGCTTTTCAGCCTGAGATAAGGTGGGTTTCGGAACGCCAAACATAAAAGTGTTGATAACTTTTGAAAAACACTTCAGACAGCTTAGATTTGATGTGCAACTACTAGAAAGACCCTTTCTGCTATAGTGGGAGGTTAAAATTTCATGTTCTGAAGCTTCCCTGAAAAGTTATGGCACAATGCACAAAAACGCTTTTCAGCCTGAGATAAGGTGGGTTTCGGAACGCCAAACATAAAAGTGTTGATAACTTTGGAAAAACACTTCAGACAGTTTAGATTTGATGTGCAACTACTAGAAAGACCCTTTCTGCTATAGTGGGAGGTTAAAATTTCATGTTCTGAAGCTTCCCTGAAAAGTTATGGCACAATGCACAAAAACGCTTTTCAGCCTGAGATAAGGTGGGTTTCGGAACGCCAAACATAAAAGTGTTGATAACTTTCGAAAAACAATTCAGAGAGCTTAGATTTGATGTGCACCTACTAGAAAGACCCTTTCTGCTATAGTGGGAGGTTAAAATTTCATGTTCTGAAGCTTTCCTGAAAAGTTATGGCACAATGCACAAAAACGCTTTTCAGCCTGAGATAAGGTGGGTTTCGGAACGCCAAACATAAAAGTGTTGATAACTTTTGAAAAACACTTCAGACAGCTTAGATTTGATGTGCAACTACTAGAAAGACCCTTTCTGCTATAGTGGGAGGTTAAAATTTCATGTTCTGAAGCTTCCCTGAAAAGTTATGGCACAATGCACAAAAACGCTTTTCAGCCTGAGATAAGGTGGGTTTCGGAACGCCAAACATAAAAGTGTTGATAACTTTGGAAAAACACTTCAGACAGTTTAGATTTGATGTGCAACTACTAGAAAGACCCTTTCTGCTATAGTGGGAGGTTAAAATTTCATGTTCTGAAGCTTCCCTGAAAAGTTATGGCACAATGCACAAAAACGCTTTTCAGCCTGAGATAAGGTGGGTTTCGGAACGCCAAACATAAAAGTGTTGATAACTTTCGAAAAACACTTCAGAGAGCTTAGATTTGATGTGCACCTACTAGAAAGACCCTTTCTGCTATAGTGGGAGGTTAAAATTTCATGTTCTGAAGCTTTCCTGAAAAGTTATGGCACAATGCACAAAAACGCTTTTCAGCCTGAGATAAGGTGGGTTTCGGAACGCCAAACATAAAAGTGTTGATAACTTTCGAAAAACACTTCAGAGAGCTTAGATTTGATGTGCACCTACTAGAAAGACCCTTTCTGCTATAGTGGGAGGTTAAAATTTCATGTTCTGAAGCTTTCCTGAAAAGTTATGGCACAATGCACAAAAACGCTTTTCAGCCTGAGATAAGGTGGGTTTCGGAACGCCAAACATAAAAGTGTTGATAACTTTCGAAAAACACTTCAGAGAGCTTAGATTTGATGTGCACCTACTAGAAAGACCCTTTCTGCTATAGTGGGAGGTTAAAATTTCATGTTCTGAAGCTTCCCTGAAAAGTTATGGCACAATGCGTAAAAACGCTTTTCAGCCTGAGATAAGGTGGGTTTCGGAACGCCAAACATAAAAGTGTTGATAACTTTGGAAAAACACTTCAGACAGCTTAGATTTGATGTGCAACTACTAGAAAGACCCTTTCTGCTATAGTGGGAGGTTAAAATTTCATGTTCTGAAGCTTCCCTGAAAAGTTATGGCACAATGCACAAAAACGCTTTTCAGCCTGAGATAAGGTGGGTTTCGGAACGCCAAACATAAAAGTGTTGATAACTTTCGAAAAACACTTCAGACAGCTTAGATTTGATGTGCACCTACTAGAAAGACCCTTTCTGCTATAGTGGGAGGTTAAAATTTCATGTTCTGAAGTTCCCTGAAAAGTTATGGCACAATGCGTAAAAACGCTTTTCAGCCTGAGATAAGGTGGGTTTCGGAACGCCAAACATAAAAGTGTTGATAACTTTGGAAAAACACTTCAGACAGTTTAGATTTGATGTGCAACTACTAGAAAGACCCTTTCTGCTATAGTGGGAGGTTAAAATTTCATGTTCTGAAGCTTCCCTGAAAAGTTATGGCACAATGCACAAAAACGCTTTTCAGCCTGAGATAAGGTGGGTTTCGGAACGCCAAACATAAAAGTGTTAATAACTTTGGAAAAACACTTCAGACAGTTTAGATTTGATGTGCAACTACTAGAAAGACCCTTTCTGCTATAGTGGGAGGTTAAACTTTCATGTTCTGAAGCTTCCCTGAAAAGTTATGGCACAATGCACAAAAACGCTTTTCAGCCTGAGATAAGGTGGGTTTCGGAACGCCAAACATAAAAGTGTTGATAACTTTCGAAAAACACTTCAGAGAGCTTAGATTTGATGTGCACCTACTAGAAAGACCCTTTCTGCTATAGTGGGAGGTTAAAATTTCATGTTCTGAAGCTTCCCTGAAAAGTTATGGCACAATGCGTAAAAACGCTTTTCAGCCTGAGATAAGGTGGGTTTCGGAACGCCAAACATAAAAGTGTTGATAACTTTTGAAAAACACTTCAGACAGCTTAGATTTGATGTGCAACTACTAGAAAGACCCTTTCTGCTATAGTGGGAGGTTAAAATTTCATGTTCTGAAGCTTCCCTGAAAAGTTATGGCACAATGCACAAAAACGCTTTTCAGCCTGAGATAAGGTGGGTTTCGGAACGCCAAACATAAAAGTGTTGATAACTTTGGAAAAACACTTCAGACAGTTTAGATTTGATGTGCAACTACTAGAAAGACCCTTTCTGCTATAGTGGGAGGTTAAAATTTCATGTTCTGAAGCTTCCCTGAAAAGTTATGGCACAATGCACAAAAACGCTTTTCAGCCTGAGATAAGGTGGGTTTCGGAACGCCAAACATAAAAGTGTTGATAACTTTCGAAAAACAATTCAGAGAGCTTAGATTTGATGTGCACCTACTAGAAAGACCCTTTCTGCTATAGTGGGAGGTTAAAATTTCATGTTCTGAAGCTTTCCTGAAAAGTTATGGCACAATGCACAAAAACGCTTTTCAGCCTGAGATAAGGTGGGTTTCGGAACGCCAAACATAAAAGTGTTGATAACTTTGGAAAAACACTTCAGACAGTTTAGATTTGATGTGCAACTACTAGAAAGACCCTTTCTGCTATAGTGGGAGGTTAAAATTTCATGTTCTGAAGCTTCCCTGAAAAGTTATGGCACAATGCACAAAAACGCTTTTCAGCCTGAGATAAGGTGGGTTTCGGAACGCCAAACATAAAAGTGTTGATAACTTTGGAAAAACACTTCAGACAGTTTAGATTTGATGTGCAACTACTAGAAAGACCCTTTCTGCTATAGTGGGAGGTTAAAATTTCATGTTCTGAAGCTTCCCTGAAAAGTTATGGCACAATGCACAAAAACGCTTTTCAGCCTGAGATAAGGTGGGTTTCGGAACGCCAAACATAAAAGTGTTGATAACTTTGGAAAAACACTTCAGACAGTTTAGATTTGATGTGCAACTACTAGAAAGACCCTTTCTGCTATAGTGGGAGGTTAAAATTTCATGTTCTGAAGCTTCCCTGAAAAGTTATGGCACAATGCACAAAAACGCTTTTCAGCCTGAGATAAGGTGGGTTTCGGAACGCCAAACATAAAAGTGTTGATAACTTTCGAAAAACACTTCAGAGAGCTTAGATTTGATGTGCACCTACTAGAAAGACCCTTTCTGCTATAGTGGGAGGTTAAAATTTCATGTTCTGAAGCTTCCCTGAAAAGTTATGGGACAATGCGTAAAAACGCTTTTCAGCCTGAGATAAGGTGGGTTTCGGAACGCCAAACATAAAAGTGTTGATAACTTTGGAAAAACACTTCAGACAGTTTAGATTTGATGTGCAACTACTAGAAAGACCCTTTCTGCTATAGTGGGAGGTTAAAATTTCATGTTCTGAAGCTTTCCTGAAAAGTTATGGCACAATGCACAAAAACGCTTTTCAGCCTGAGATAAGGTGGGTTTCGGAACGCCAAACATAAAAGTGTTGATAACTTTGGAAAAACACTTCAGACAGTTTAGATTTGATGTGCAACTACTAGAAAGACCCTTTCTGCTATAGTGGGAGGTTAAAATTTCATGTTCTGAAGCTTTCCTGAAAAGTTATGGCACAATGCACAAAAACGCTTTTCAGCCTGAGATAAGGTGGGTTTCGGAACGCCAAACATAAAAGTGTTGATAACTTTGGAAAAACACTTCAGACAGTTTAGATTTGATGTGCAACTACTAGAAAGACCCTTTCTGCTATAGTGGGAGGTTAAAATTTCATGTTCTGAAGCTTTCCTGAAAAGTTATGGCACAATGCACAAAAACGCTTTTCAGCCTGAGATAAGGTGGGTTTCGGAACGCCAAACATAAAAGTGTTAATAACTTTGGAAAAACACTTCAGACAGTTTAGATTTGATGTGCAACTACTAGAAAGACCCTTTCTGCTATAGTGGGAGGTTAAACTTTCATGTTCTGAAGCTTCCCTGAAAAGTTATGGCACAATGCACAAAAACGCTTTTCAGCCTGAGATAAGGTGGGTTTCGGAACGCCAAACATAAAAGTGTTGATAACTTTCGAAAAACACTTCAGAGAGCTTAGATTTGATGTGCACCTACTAGAAAGACCCTTTCTGCTATAGTGGGAGGTTAAAATTTCATGTTCTGAAGCTTCCCTGAAAAGTTATGGCACAATGCGTAAAAACGCTTTTCAGCCTGAGATAAGGTGGGTTTCGGACCGCCAAACATAAAAGTGTTGATAACTTTTGAAAAACACTTCAGACAGCTTAGATTTGATGTGCAACTACTAGAAAGACCCTTTCTGCTATAGTGGGAGGTTAAAATTTCATGTTCTGAAGCTTCCCTGAAAAGTTATGGCACAATGCACAAAAACGCTTTTCAGCCTGAGATAAGGTGGGTTTCGGAACGCCAAACATAAAAGTGTTGATAACTTTGGAAAAACACTTCAGACAGTTTAGATTTGATGTGCAACTACTAGAAAGACCCTTTCTGCTATAGTGGGAGGTTAAAATTTCATGTTCTGAAGCTTCCCTGAAAAGTTATGGCACAATGCACAAAAACGCTTTTCAGCCTGAGATAAGGTGGGTTTCGGAACGCCAAACATAAAAGTGTTGATAACTTTCGAAAAACAATTCAGAGAGCTTAGATTTGATGTGCACCTACTAGAAAGACCCTTTCTGCTATAGTGGGAGGTTAAAATTTCATGTTCTGAAGCTTTCCTGAAAAGTTATGGCACAATGCACAAAAACGCTTTTCAGCCTGAGATAAGGTGGGTTTCGGAACGCCAAACATAAAAGTGTTGATAACTTTGGAAAAACACTTCAGACAGTTTAGATTTGATGTGCAACTACTAGAAAGACCCTTTCTGCTATAGTGGGAGGTTAAAATTTCATGTTCTGAAGCTTCCCTGAAAAGTTATGGCACAATGCACAAAAACGCTTTTCAGCCTGAGATAAGGTGGGTTTCGGAACGCCAAACATAAAAGTGTTGATAACTTTGGAAAAACACTTCAGACAGTTTAGATTTGATGTGCAACTACTAGAAAGACCCTTTCTGCTATAGTGGGAGGTTAAAATTTCATGTTCTGAAGCTTCCCTGAAAAGTTATGGCACAATGCACAAAAACGCTTTTCAGCCTGAGATAAGGTGGGTTTCGGAACGCCAAACATAAAAGTGTTGATAACTTTGGAAAAACACTTCAGACAGTTTAGATTTGATGTGCAACTACTAGAAAGACCCTTTCTGCTATAGTGGGAGGTTAAAATTTCATGTTCTGAAGCTTCCCTGAAAAGTTATGGCACAATGCACAAAAACGCTTTTCAGCCTGAGATAAGGTGGGTTTCGGAACGCCAAACATAAAAGTGTTGATAACTTTCGAAAAACACTTCAGAGAGCTTAGATTTGATGTGCACCTACTAGAAAGACCCTTTCTGCTATAGTGGGAGGTTAAAATTTCATGTTCTGAAGCTTCCCTGAAAAGTTATGGGACAATGCGTAAAAACGCTTTTCAGCCTGAGATAAGGTGGGTTTCGGAACGCCAAACATAAAAGTGTTGATAACTTTGGAAAAACACTTCAGACAGTTTAGATTTGATGTGCAACTACTAGAAAGACCCTTTCTGCTATAGTGGGAGGTTAAAATTTCATGTTCTGAAGCTTTCCTGAAAAGTTATGGCACAATGCACAAAAACGCTTTTCAGCCTGAGATAAGGTGGGTTTCGGAACGCCAAACATAAAAGTGTTGATAACTTTGGAAAAACACTTCAGACAGTTTAGATTTGATGTGCAACTACTAGAAAGACCCTTTCTGCTATAGTGGGAGGTTAAAATTTCATGTTCTGAAGCTTTCCTGAAAAGTTATGGCACAATGCACAAAAACGCTTTTCAGCCTGAGATAAGGTGGGTTTCGGAACGCCAAACATAAAAGTGTTGATAACTTTGGAAAAACACTTCAGACAGTTTAGATTTGATGTGCAACTACTAGAAAGACCCTTTCTGCTATAGTGGGAGGTTAAAATTTCATGTTCTGAAGCTTTCCTGAAAAGTTATGGCACAATGCACAAAAACGCTTTTCAGCCTGAGATAAGGTGGGTTTCGGAACGCCAAACATAAAAGTGTTGATAACTTTTGAAAAACACTTCAGACAGCTTAGATTTGATGTGCAACTACTAGAAAGACCCTTTCTGCTATAGTGGGAGGTTAAAATTTCATGTTCTGAAGCTTCCCTGAAAAGTTATGGCACAATGCACAAAAACGCTTTTCAGCCTGAGATAAGGTGGGTTTCGGAACGCCAAACATAAAAGTGTTGATAACTTTCGAAAAACACTTCAGAGAGCTTAGATTTGATGTGCACCTACTAGAAAGACCCTTTCTGCTATAGTGGGAGGTTAAAATTTCATGTTCTGAAGCTTCCCTGAAAAGTTATGGCACAATGCGTAAAAACGCTTTTCAGCCTGAGATAAGGTGGGTTTCGGAACGCCAAACATAAAAGTGTTGATAACTTTCGAAAAACAATTCAGAGAGCTTAGATTTGATGTGCAACTACTAGAAAGACCCTTTCTGCTATAGTGGGAGGTTAAAATTTCATGTTCTGAAGCTTCCCTGAAAAGTTATGGCACAATGCACAAAAACGCTTTTCAGCCTGAGATAAGGTGGGTTTCGGAACGCCAAACATAAAAGTGTTGATAACTTTGGAAAAACACTTCAGACAGTTTAGATTTGATGTGCAACTACTAGAAAGACCCTTTCTGCTATAGTGGGAGGTTAAAATTTCATGTTCTGAAGCTTCCCTGAAAAGTTATGGCACAATGCACAAAAACGCTTTTCAGCCTGAGATAAGGTGGGTTTCGGAACGCCAAACATAAAAGTGTTGATAACTTTGGAAAAACACTTCAGACAGTTTAGATTTGATGTGCAACTACTAGAAAGACCCTTTCTGCTATAGTGGGAGGTTAAAATTTCATGTTCTGAAGCTTCCCTGAAAAGTTATGGCACAATGCACAAAAACGCTTTTCAGCCTGAGATAAGGTGGGTTTCGGAACGCCAAACATAAAAGTGTTGATAACTTTCGAAAAACACTTCAGAGAGCTTAGATTTGATGTGCACCTACTAGAAAGACCCTTTCTGCTATAGTGGGAGGTTAAAATTTCATGTTCTGAAGCTTTCCTGAAAAGTTATGGCACAATGCACAAAAACGCTTTTCAGCCTGAGATAAGGTGGGTTTCGGAACGCCAAACATAAAAGTGTTGATAACTTTCGAAAAACACTTCAGAGAGCTTAGATTTGATGTGCACCTACTAGAAAGACCCTTTCTGCTATAGTGGGAGGTTAAAATTTCATGTTCTGAAGCTTTCCTGAAAAGTTATGGCACAATGCACAAAAACGCTTTTCAGCCTGAGATAAGGTGGGTTTCGGAACGCCAAACATAAAAGTGTTGATAACTTTCGAAAAACACTTCAGAGAGCTTAGATTTGATGTGCACCTACTAGAAAGACCCTTTCTGCTATAGTGGGAGGTTAAAATTTCATGTTCTGAAGCTTCCCTGAAAAGTTATGGCACAATGCGTAAAAACGCTTTTCAGCCTGAGATAAGGTGGGTTTCGGAACGCCAAACATAAAAGTGTTGATAACTTTGGAAAAACACTTCAGACAGCTTAGATTTGATGTGCAACTACTAGAAAGACCCTTTCTGCTATAGTGGGAGGTTAAAATTTCATGTTCTGAAGCTTCCCTGAAAAGTTATGGCACAATGCACAAAAACGCTTTTCAGCCTGAGATAAGGTGGGTTTCGGAACGCCAAACATAAAAGTGTTGATAACTTTCGAAAAACACTTCAGACAGCTTAGATTTGATGTGCACCTACTAGAAAGACCCTTTCTGCTATAGTGGGAGGTTAAAATTTCATGTTCTGAAGCTTCCCTGAAAAGTTATGGCACAATGCGTAAAAACGCTTTTCAGCCTGAGATAAGGTGGGTTTCGGAACGCCAAACATAAAAGTGTTGATAACTTTGGAAAAACACTTCAGACAGTTTAGATTTGATGTGCAACTACTAGAAAGACCCTTTCTGCTATAGTGGGAGGTTAAAATTTCATGTTCTGAAGCTTTCCTGAAAAGTTATGGCACAATGCACAAAAACGCTTTTCAGCCTGAGATAAGGTGGGTTTCGGAACGCCAAACATAAAAGTGTTGATAACTTTTGAAAAACACTTCAGACAGCTTAGATTTGATGTGCAACTACTAGAAAGACCCTTTCTGCTATAGTGGGAGGTTAAAATTTCATGTTCTGAAGCTTCCCTGAAAAGTTATGGCACAATGCACAAAAACGCTTTTCAGCCTGAGATAAGGTGGGTTTCGGAACGCCAAACATAAAAGTGTTGATAACTTTGGAAAAACACTTCAGACAGTTTAGATTTGATGTGCAACTACTAGAAAGACGCTTTCTGCTATAGTGGGAGGTTAAAATTTCATGTTCTGAAGCTTCCCTGAAAAGTTATGGCACAATGCACAAAAACGCTTTTCAGCCTGAGATAAGGTGGGTTTCGGAACGCCAAACATAAAAGTGTTGATAACTTTTGAAAAACACTTCAGACAGCTTAGATTTGATGTGCAACTACTAGAAAGACCCTTTCTGCTATAGTGGGAGGTTAAAATTTCATGTTCTGAAGCTTCCCTGAAAAGTTATGGCACAATGCACAAAAACGCTTTTCAGCCTGAGATAAGGTGGGTTTCGGAACGCCAAACATAAAAGTGTTGATAACTTTGGAAAAACACTTCAGACAGTTTAGATTTGATGTGCAACTACTAGAAAGACCCTTTCTGCTATAGTGGGAGGTTAAAATTTCATGTTCTGAAGCTTCCCTGAAAAGTTATGGCACAATGCACAAAAACGCTTTTCAGCCTGAGATAAGGTGGGTTTCGGAACGCCAAACATAAAAGTGTTGATAACTTTGGAAAAACACTTCAGACAGTTTAGATTTGATGTGCAACTACTAGAAAGACCCTTTCTGCTATAGTGGGAGGTTAAAATTTCATGTTCTGAAGCTTCCCTGAAAAGTTATGGCACAATGCACAAAAACGCTTTTCAGCCTGAGATAAGGTGGGTTTCGGAACGCCAAACATAAAAGTGTTGATAACTTTCGAAAAACACTTCAGAGAGCTTAGATTTGATGTGCACCTACTAGAAAGACCCTTTCTGCTATAGTGGGAGGTTAAAATTTCATGTTCTGAAGCTTCCCTGAAAAGTTATGGCACAATGCACAAAAACGCTTTTCAGCCTGAGATAAGGTGGGTTTCGGAACGCCAAACATAAAAGTGTTGATAACTTTGGAAAAACACTTCAGACAGTTTAGATTTGATGTGCAACTACTAGAAAGACCCTTTCTGCTATAGTGGGAGGTTAAAATTTCATGTTCTGAAGCTTTCCTGAAAAGTTATGGCACAATGCACAAAAACGCTTTTCAGCCTGAGATAAGGTGGGTTTCGGAACGCCAAACATAAAAGTGTTGATAACTTTGGAAAAACACTTCAGACAGTTTAGATTTGATGTGCAACTACTAGAAAGACCCTTTCTGCTATAGTGGGAGGTTAAAATTTCATGTTCTGAAGCTTTCCTGAAAAGTTATGGCACAATGCACAAAAACGCTTTTCAGCCTGAGATAAGGTGGGTTTCGGAACGCCAAACATAAAAGTGTTAATAACTTTGGAAAAACACTTCAGACAGTTTAGATTTGATGTGCAACTACTAGAAAGACCCTTTCTGCTATAGTGGGAGGTTAAACTTTCATGTTCTGAAGCTTCCCTGAAAAGTTATGGCACAATGCACAAAAACGCTTTTCAGCCTGAGATAAGGTGGGTTTCGGAACGCCAAACATAAAAGTGTTGATAACTTTCGAAAAACACTTCAGAGAGCTTAGATTTGATGTGCACCTACTAGAAAGACCCTTTCTGCTATAGTGGGAGGTTAAAATTTCATGTTCTGAAGCTTCCCTGAAAAGTTATGGCACAATGCGTAAAAACGCTTTTCAGCCTGAGATAAGGTGGGTTTCGGAACGCCAAACATAAAAGTGTTGATAACTTTTGAAAAACACTTCAGACAGCTTAGATTTGATGTGCAACTACTAGAAAGACCCTTTCTGCTATAGTGGGAGGTTAAAATTTCATGTTCTGAAGCTTCCCTGAAAAGTTATGGCACAATGCACAAAAACGCTTTTCAGCCTGAGATAAGGTGGGTTTCGGAACGCCAAACATAAAAGTGTTGATAACTTTGGAAAAACACTTCAGACAGTTTAGATTTGATGTGCAACTACTAGAAAGACCCTTTCTGCTATAGTGGGAGGTTAAAATTTCATGTTCTGAAGCTTCCCTGAAAAGTTATGGCACAATGCACAAAAACGCTTTTCAGCCTGAGATAAGGTGGGTTTCGGAACGCCAAACATAAAAGTGTTGATAACTTTCGAAAAACAATTCAGAGAGCTTAGATTTGATGTGCACCTACTAGAAAGACCCTTTCTGCTATAGTGGGAGGTTAAAATTTCATGTTCTGAAGCTTTCCTGAAAAGTTATGGCACAATGCACAAAAACGCTTTTCAGCCTGAGATAAGGTGGGTTTCGGAACGCCAAACATAAAAGTGTTGATAACTTTGGAAAAACACTTCAGACAGTTTAGATTTGATGTGCAACTACTAGAAAGACCCTTTCTGCTATAGTGGGAGGTTAAAATTTCATGTTCTGAAGCTTCCCTGAAAAGTTATGGCACAATGCACAAAAACGCTTTTCAGCCTGAGATAAGGTGGGTTTCGGAACGCCAAACATAAAAGTGTTGATAACTTTGGAAAAACACTTCAGACAGTTTAGATTTGATGTGCAACTACTAGAAAGACCCTTTCTGCTATAGTGGGAGGTTAAAATTTCATGTTCTGAAGCTTCCCTGAAAAGTTATGGCACAATGCACAAAAACGCTTTTCAGCCTGAGATAAGGTGGGTTTCGGAACGCCAAACATAAAAGTGTTGATAACTTTTGAAAAACACTTCAGACAGTTTAGATTTGATGTGCAACTACTAGAAAGACCCTATCTGCTATAGTGGGAGGTTAAAATTTCATGTTCTGAAGCTTCCCTGAAAAGTTATGGCACAATGCACAAAAACGCTTTTCAGCCTGAGATAAGGTGGGTTTCGGAACGCCAAACATAAAAGTGTTGATAACTTTCGAAAAACACTTCAGAGAGCTTAGATTTGATGTGCACCTACTAGAAAGACCCTTTCTGCTATAGTGGGAGGTTAAAATTTCATGTTCTGAAGCTTCCCTGAAAAGTTATGGGACAATGCGTAAAAACGCTTTTCAGCCTGAGATAAGGTGGGTTTCGGAACGCCAAACATAAAAGTGTTGATAACTTTGGAAAAACACTTCAGACAGTTTAGATTTGATGTGCAACTACTAGAAAGACCCTTTCTGCTATAGTGGGAGGTTAAAATTTCATGTTCTGAAGCTTTCCTGAAAAGTTATGGCACAATGCACAAAAACGCTTTTCAGCCTGAGATAAGGTGGGTTTCGGAACGCCAAACATAAAAGTGTTGATAACTTTGGAAAAACACTTCAGACAGTTTAGATTTGATGTGCAACTACTAGAAAGACCCTTTCTGCTATAGTGGGAGGTTAAAATTTCATGTTCTGAAGCTTTCCTGAAAAGTTATGGCACAATGCACAAAAACGCTTTTCAGCCTGAGATAAGGTGGGTTTCGGAACGCCAAACATAAAAGTGTTGATAACTTTGGAAAAACACTTCAGACAGTTTAGATTTGATGTGCAACTACTAGAAAGACCCTTTCTGCTATAGTGGGAGGTTAAAATTTCATGTTCTGAAGCTTTCCTGAAAAGTTATGGCACAATGCACAAAAACGCTTTTCAGCCTGAGATAAGGTGGGTTTCGGAACGCCAAACATAAAAGTGTTGATAACTTTGGAAAAACACTTCAGACAGTTTAGATTTGATGTGCAACTACTAGAAAGACCCTTTCTGCTATAGTGGGAGGTTAAAATTTCATGTTCTGAAGCTTCCCTGAAAAGTTATGGCACAATGCACAAAAACGCTTTTCAGCCTGAGATAAGGTGGGTTTCGGAACGCCAAACATAAAAGTGTTGATAACTTTCGAAAAACACTTCAGAGAGCTTAGATTTGATGTGCACCTACTAGAAAGACCCTTTCTGCTATAGTGGGAGGTTAAAATTTCATGTTCTGAAGCTTTCCTGAAAAGTTATGGCACAATGCACAAAAACGCTTTTCAGCCTGAGATAAGGTGGGTTTCGGAACGCCAAACATAAAAGTGTTGATAACTTTCGAAAAACACTTCAGAGAGCTTAGATTTGATGTGCACCTACTAGAAAGACCCTTTCTGCTATAGTGGGAGGTTAAAATTTCATGTTCTGAAGCTTTCCTGAAAAGTTATGGCACAATGCACAAAAACGCTTTTCAGCCTGAGATAAGGTGGGTTTCGGAACGCCAAACATAAAAGTGTTGATAACTTTCGAAAAACACTTCAGAGAGCTTAGATTTGATGTGCACCTACTAGAAAGACCCTTTCTGCTATAGTGGGAGGTTAAAATTTCATGTTCTGAAGCTTCCCTGAAAAGTTATGGCACAATGCGTAAAAACGCTTTTCAGCCTGAGATAAGGTGGGTTTCGGAACGCCAAACATAAAAGTGTTGATAACTTTGGAAAAACACTTCAGACAGCTTAGATTTGATGTGCAACTACTAGAAAGACCCTTTCTGCTATAGTGGGAGGTTAAAATTTCATGTTCTGAAGCTTCCCTGAAAAGTTATGGCACAATGCACAAAAACGCTTTTCAGCCTGAGATAAGGTGGGTTTCGGAACGCCAAACATAAAAGTGTTGATAACTTTCGAAAAACACTTCAGACAGCTTAGATTTGATGTGCACCTACTAGAAAGACCCTTTCTGCTATAGTGGGAGGTTAAAATTTCATGTTCTGAAGCTTCCCTGAAAAGTTATGGCACAATGCGTAAAAACGCTTTTCAGCCTGAGATAAGGTGGGTTTCGGAACGCCAAACATAAAAGTGTTGATAACTTTGGAAAAACACTTCAGACAGTTTAGATTTGATGTGCAACTACTAGAAAGACCCTTTCTGCTATAGTGGGAGGTTAAAATTTCATGTTCTGAAGCTTTCCTGAAAAGTTATGGCACAATGCACAAAAACGCTTTTCAGCCTGAGATAAGGTGGGTTTCGGAACGCCAAACATAAAAGTGTTGATAACTTTTGAAAAACACTTCAGACAGCTTAGATTTGATGTGCAACTACTAGAAAGACCCTTTCTGCTATAGTGGGAGGTTAAAATTTCATGTTCTGAAGCTTCCCTGAAAAGTTATGGCACAATGCACAAAAACGCTTTTCAGCCTGAGATAAGGTGGGTTTCGGAACGCCAAACATAAAAGTGTTGATAACTTTGGAAAAACACTTCAGACAGTTTAGATTTGATGTGCAACTACTAGAAAGACGCTTTCTGCTATAGTGGGAGGTTAAAATTTCATGTTCTGAAGCTTCCCTGAAAAGTTATGGCACAATGCACAAAAACGCTTTTCAGCCTGAGATAAGGTGGGTTTCGGAACGCCAAACATAAAAGTGTTGATAACTTTTGAAAAACACTTCAGACAGCTTAGATTTGATGTGCAACTACTAGAAAGACCCTTTCTGCTATAGTGGGAGGTTAAAATTTCATGTTCTGAAGCTTCCCTGAAAAGTTATGGCACAATGCACAAAAACGCTTTTCAGCCTGAGATAAGGTGGGTTTCGGAACGCCAAACATAAAAGTGTTGATAACTTTGGAAAAACACTTCAGACAGTTTAGATTTGATGTGCAACTACTAGAAAGACCCTTTCTGCTATAGTGGGAGGTTAAAATTTCATGTTCTGAAGCTTCCCTGAAAAGTTATGGCACAATGCACAAAAACGCTTTTCAGCCTGAGATAAGGTGGGTTTCGGAACGCCAAACATAAAAGTGTTGATAACTTTGGAAAAACACTTCAGACAGTTTAGATTTGATGTGCAACTACTAGAAAGACCCTTTCTGCTATAGTGGGAGGTTAAAATTTCATGTTCTGAAGCTTCCCTGAAAAGTTATGGCACAATGCACAAAAACGCTTTTCAGCCTGAGATAAGGTGGGTTTCGGAACGCCAAACATAAAAGTGTTGATAACTTTCGAAAAACACTTCAGAGAGCTTAGATTTGATGTGCACCTACTAGAAAGACCCTTTCTGCTATAGTGGGAGGTTAAAATTTCATGTTCTGAAGCTTCCCTGAAAAGTTATGGCACAATGCACAAAAACGCTTTTCAGCCTGAGATAAGGTGGGTTTCGGAACGCCAAACATAAAAGTGTTGATAACTTTCGAAAAACACTTCAGAGAGCTTAGATTTGATGTGCACCTACTAGAAAGACCCTTTCTGCTATAGTGGGAGGTTAAAATTTCATGTTCTGAAGCTTTCCTGAAAAGTTATGGCACAATGCACAAAAACGCTTTTCAGCCTGAGATAAGGTGGGTTTCGGAACGCCAAACATAAAAGTGTTGATAACTTTCGAAAAACACTTCAGAGAGCTTAGATTTGATGTGCACCTACTAGAAAGACCCTTTCTGCTATAGTGGGAGGTTAAAATTTCATGTTCTGAAGCTTCCCTGAAAAGTTATGGCACAATGCACAAAAACGCTTTTCAGCCTGAGATAAGGTGGGTTTCGGAACGCCAAACATAAAAGTGTTGATAACTTTCGAAAAACACTTCAGAGAGCTTAGATTTGATGTGCACCTACTAGAAAGACCCTTTCTGCTATAGTGGGAGGTTAAAATTTCATGTTCTGAAGCTTTCCTGAAAAGTTATGGCACAATGCACAAAAACGCTTTTCAGCCTGAGATAAGGTGGGTTTCGGAACGCCAAACATAAAAGTGTTGATAACTTTCGAAAAACACTTCAGACAGCTTAGATTTGATGTGCACCTACTAGAAAGACCCTTTCTGCTATAGTGGGAGGTTAAAATTTCATGTTCTGAAGCTTCCCTGAAAAGTTATGGCACAATGCGTAAAAACGCTTTTCAGCCTGAGATAAGGTGGGTTTCGGAACGCCAAACATAAAAGTGTTGATAACTTTGGAAAAACACTTCAGACAGTTTAGATTTGATGTGCAACTACTAGAAAGACCCTTTCTGCTATAGTGGGAGGTTAAAATTTCATGTTCTGAAGCTTTCCTGAAAAGTTATGGCACAATGCACAAAAACGCTTTTCAGCCTGAGATAAGGTGGGTTTCGGAACGCCAAACATAAAAGTGTTGATAACTTTTGAAAAACACTTCAGACAGCTTAGATTTGATGTGCAACTACTAGAAAGACCCTTTCTGCTATAGTGGGAGGTTAAAATTTCATGTTCTGAAGCTTCCCTGAAAAGTTATGGCACAATGCACAAAAACGCTTTTCAGCCTGAGATAAGGTGGGTTTCGGAACGCCAAACATAAAAGTGTTGATAACTTTGGAAAAACACTTCAGACAGTTTAGATTTGATGTGCAACTACTAGAAAGACGCTTTCTGCTATAGTGGGAGGTTAAAATTTCATGTTCTGAAGCTTCCCTGAAAAGTTATGGCACAATGCACAAAAACGCTTTTCAGCCTGAGATAAGGTGGGTTTCGGAACGCCAAACATAAAAGTGTTGATAACTTTTGAAAAACACTTCAGACAGCTTAGATTTGATGTGCAACTACTAGAAAGACCCTTTCTGCTATAGTGGGAGGTTAAAATTTCATGTTCTGAAGCTTCCCTGAAAAGTTATGGCACAATGCACAAAAACGCTTTTCAGCCTGAGATAAGGTGGGTTTCGGAACGCCAAACATAAAAGTGTTGATAACTTTGGAAAAACACTTCAGACAGTTTAGATTTGATGTGCAACTACTAGAAAGACCCTTTCTGCTATAGTGGGAGGTTAAAATTTCATGTTCTGAAGCTTCCCTGAAAAGTTATGGCACAATGCACAAAAACGCTTTTCAGCCTGAGATAAGGTGGGTTTCGGAACGCCAAACATAAAAGTGTTGATAACTTTGGAAAAACACTTCAGACAGTTTAGATTTGATGTGCAACTACTAGAAAGACCCTTTCTGCTATAGTGGGAGGTTAAAATTTCATGTTCTGAAGCTTCCCTGAAAAGTTATGGCACAATGCACAAAAACGCTTTTCAGCCTGAGATAAGGTGGGTTTCGGAACGCCAAACATAAAAGTGTTGATAACTTTCGAAAAACACTTCAGAGAGCTTAGATTTGATGTGCACCTACTAGAAAGACCCTTTCTGCTATAGTGGGAGGTTAAAATTTCATGTTCTGAAGCTTCCCTGAAAAGTTATGGCACAATGCACAAAAACGCTTTTCAGCCTGAGATAAGGTGGGTTTCGGAACGCCAAACATAAAAGTGTTGATAACTTTCGAAAAACACTTCAGAGAGCTTAGATTTGATGTGCACCTACTAGAAAGACCCTTTCTGCTATAGTGGGAGGTTAAAATTTCATGTTCTGAAGCTTTCCTGAAAAGTTATGGCACAATGCACAAAAACGCTTTTCAGCCTGAGATAAGGTGGGTTTCGGAACGCCAAACATAAAAGTGTTGATAACTTTCGAAAAACACTTCAGAGAGCTTAGATTTGATGTGCACCTACTAGAAAGACCCTTTCTGCTATAGTGGGAGGTTAAAATTTCATGTTCTGAAGCTTCCCTGAAAAGTTATGGCACAATGCGTAAAAACGCTTTTCAGCCTGAGATAAGGTGGGTTTCGGAACGCCAAACATAAAAGTGTTGATAACTTTGGAAAAACACTTCAGACAGCTTAGATTTGATGTGCAACTACTAGAAAGACCCTTTCTGCTATAGTGGGAGGTTAAAATTTCATGTTCTGAAGCTTCCCTGAAAAGTTATGGCACAATGCACAAAAACGCTTTTCAGCCTGAGATAAGGTGGGTTTCGGAACGCCAAACATCAAAGTGTTGATAACTTTCGAAAAACACTTCAGACAGCTTAGATTTGATGTGCACCTACTAGAAAGACCCTTTCTGCTATAGCGGGAGGTTAAAATTTCATGTTCTGAAGCTTCCCTGAAAAGTTATGGCACAATGCGTAAAAACGCTTTTCAGCCTGAGATAAGGTGGGTTTCGGAACGCCAAACATAAAAGTGTTGATAACTTTGGAAAAACACTTCAGACAGTTTAGATTTGATGTGCAACTACTAGAAAGACCCTTTCTGCTATAGTGGGAGGTTAAAATTTCATGTTCTGAAGCTTCCCTGAAAAGTTATGGCACAATGCACAAAAACGCTTTTCAGCCTGAGATAAGGTGGGTTTCGGAACGCCAAACATAAAAGTGTTAATAACTTTGGAAAAACACTTCAGACAGTTTAGATTTGATGTGCAACTACTAGAAAGACCCTTTCTGCTATAGTGGGAGGTTAAAATTTCATGTTCTGAAGCTTCCCTGAAAAGTTATGGCACAATTCACAAAAACGCTTTTCAGCCTGAGATAAGGTGGGTTTCGGAACGCCAAACATAAAAGTGTTGATAACTTTCGAAAAACACTTCAGAGAGCTTAGATTTGATGTGCACCTACTAGAAAGACCCTTTCTGCTATAGTGGGAGGTTAAAATTTCATGTTCTGAAGCTTCCCTGAAAAGTTATGGCACAATGCGTAAAAACGCTTTTCAGCCTGAGATAAGGTGGGTTTCGGAACGCCAAACATAAAAGTGTTGATAACTTTTGAAAAACACTTCAGACAGCTTAGATTTGATGTGCAACTACTAGAAAGACCCTTTCTGCTATAGTGGGAGGTTAAAATTTCATGTTCTGAAGCTTCCCTGAAAAGTTATGGCACAATGCACAAAAACGCTTTTCAGCCTGAGATAAGGTGGGTTTCGGAACGCCAAACATAAAAGTGTTGATAACTTTGGAAAAACACTTCAGACAGTTTAGATTTGATGTGCAACTACTAGAAAGACCCTTTCTGCTATAGTGGGAGGTTAAAATTTCATGTTCTGAAGCTTCCCTGAAAAGTTATGGCACAATGCACAAAAACGCTTTTCAGCCTGAGATAAGGTGGGTTTCGGAACGCCAAACATAAAAGTGTTGATAACTTTGGAAAAACACTTCAGACAGTTTAGATTTGATGTGCAACTACTAGAAAGACCCTTTCTGCTATAGTGGAAGGTTAAAATTTCATGTTCTGAAGCTTCCCTGAAAAGTTATGGCACAATGCACAAAAACGCTTTTCAGCCTGAGATAAGGTGGGTTTCGGAACGCCAAACATAAAAGTGTTGATAACTTTCGAAAAACACTTCAGAGAGCTTAGATTTGATGTGCACCTACTAGAAAGACCCTTTCTGCTATAGTGGGAGGTTAAAATTTCATGTTCTGAAGCTTCCCTGAAAAGTTATGGCACAATGCGTAAAAACGCTTTTCAGCCTGAGATAAGGTGGGTTTCGGAACGCCAAACATAAAAGTGTTGATAACTTTCGAAAAACACTTCAGACAGCTTAGATTTGATGTGCACCTACTAGAAAGACCCTTTCTGCTATAGTGGGAGGTTAAAATTTCATGTTCTGAAGCTTCCCTGAAAAGTTATGGCACAATGCGTAAAAACGCTTTTCAGCCTGAGATAAGGTGGGTTTCGGAACGCCAAACATAAAAGTGTTGATAACTTTGGAAAAACACTTCAGACAGTTTAGATTTGATGTGCAACTACTAGAAAGACCCTTTCTGCTATAGTGGGAGGTTAAAATTTCATGTTCTGAAGCTTCCCTGAAAAGTTATGGCACAATGCACAAAAACGCTTTTCAGCCTGAGATAAGGTGGGTTTCGGAACGCCAAACATAAAAGTGTTAATAACTTTGGAAAAACACTTCAGACAGTTTAGATTTGATGTGCAACTACTAGAAAGACCCTTTCTGCTATAGTGGGAGGTTAAACTTTCATGTTCTGAAGCTTCCCTGAAAAGTTATGGCACAATGCACAAAAACGCTTTTCAGCCTGAGATAAGGTGGGTTTCGGAACGCCAAACATAAAAGTGTTGATAACTTTCGAAAAACACTTCAGAGAGCTTAGATTTGATGTGCACCTACTAGAAAGACCCTTTCTGCTATAGTGGGAGGTTAAAATTTCATGTTCTGAAGCTTCCCTGAAAAGTTATGGCACAATGCGTAAAAACGCTTTTCAGCCTGAGATAAGGTGGGTTTCGGAACGCCAAACATAAAAGTGTTGATAACTTTTGAAAAACACTTCAGACAGCTTAGATTTGATGTGCAACTACTAGAAAGACCCTTTCTGCTATAGTGGGAGGTTAAAATTTCATGTTCTGAAGCTTCCCTGAAAAGTTATGGCACAATGCACAAAAACGCTTTTCAGCCTGAGATAAGGTGGGTTTCGGAACGCCAAACATAAAAGTGTTGATAACTTTGGAAAAACACTTCAGACAGTTTAGATTTGATGTGCAACTACTAGAAAGACCCTTTCTGCTATAGTGGGAGGTTAAAATTTCATGTTCTGAAGCTTCCCTGAAAAGTTATGGCACAATGCACAAAAACGCTTTTCAGCCTGAGATAAGGTGGGTTTCGGAACGCCAAACATAAAAGTGTTGATAACTTTCGAAAAACAATTCAGAGAGCTTAGATTTGATGTGCACCTACTAGAAAGACCCTTTCTGCTATAGTGGGAGGTTAAAATTTCATGTTCTGAAGCTTTCCTGAAAAGTTATGGCACAATGCACAAAAACGCTTTTCAGCCTGAGATAAGGTGGGTTTCGGAACGCCAAACATAAAAGTGTTGATAACTTTGGAAAAACACTTCAGACAGTTTAGATTTGATGTGCAACTACTAGAAAGACCCTTTCTGCTATAGTGGGAGGTTAAAATTTCATGTTCTGAAGCTTCCCTGAAAAGTTATGGCACAATGCACAAAAACGCTTTTCAGCCTGAGATAAGGTGGGTTTCGGAACGCCAAACATAAAAGTGTTGATAACTTTGGAAAAACACTTCAGACAGTTTAGATTTGATGTGCAACTACTAGAAAGACCCTTTCTGCTATAGTGGGAGGTTAAAATTTCATGTTCTGAAGCTTCCCTGAAAAGTTATGGCACAATGCACAAAAACGCTTTTCAGCCTGAGATAAGGTGGGTTTCGGAACGCCAAACATAAAAGTGTTGATAACTTTGGAAAAACACTTCAGACAGTTTAGATTTGATGTGCAACTACTAGAAAGACCCTTTCTGCTATAGTGGGAGGTTAAAATTTCATGTTCTGAAGCTTCCCTGAAAAGTTATGGCACAATGCACAAAAACGCTTTTCAGCCTGAGATAAGGTGGGTTTCGGAACGCCAAACATAAAAGTGTTGATAACTTTCGAAAAACACTTCAGAGAGCTTAGATTTGATGTGCACCTACTAGAAAGACCCTTTCTGCTATAGTGGGAGGTTAAAATTTCATGTTCTGAAGCTTCCCTGAAAAGTTATGGGACAATGCGTAAAAACGCTTTTCAGCCTGAGATAAGGTGGGTTTCGGAACGCCAAACATAAAAGTGTTGATAACTTTGGAAAAACACTTCAGACAGTTTAGATTTGATGTGCAACTACTAGAAAGACCCTTTCTGCTATAGTGGGAGGTTAAAATTTCATGTTCTGAAGCTTTCCTGAAAAGTTATGGCACAATGCACAAAAACGCTTTTCAGCCTGAGATAAGGTGGGTTTCGGAACGCCAAACATAAAAGTGTTGATAACTTTGGAAAAACACTTCAGACAGTTTAGATTTGATGTGCAACTACTAGAAAGACCCTTTCTGCTATAGTGGGAGGTTAAAATTTCATGTTCTGAAGCTTTCCTGAAAAGTTATGGCACAATGCACAAAAACGCTTTTCAGCCTGAGATAAGGTGGGTTTCGGAACGCCAAACATAAAAGTGTTGATAACTTTGGAAAAACACTTCAGACAGTTTAGATTTGATGTGCAACTACTAGAAAGACCCTTTCTGCTATAGTGGGAGGTTAAAATTTCATGTTCTGAAGCTTTCCTGAAAAGTTATGGCACAATGCACAAAAACGCTTTTCAGCCTGAGATAAGGTGGGTTTCGGAACGCCAAACATAAAAGTGTTAATAACTTTGGAAAAACACTTCAGACAGTTTAGATTTGATGTGCAACTACTAGAAAGACCCTTTCTGCTATAGTGGGAGGTTAAACTTTCATGTTCTGAAGCTTCCCTGAAAAGTTATGGCACAATGCACAAAAACGCTTTTCAGCCTGAGATAAGGTGGGTTTCGGAACGCCAAACATAAAAGTGTTGATAACTTTCGAAAAACACTTCAGAGAGCTTAGATTTGATGTGCACCTACTAGAAAGACCCTTTCTGCTATAGTGGGAGGTTAAAATTTCATGTTCTGAAGCTTCCCTGAAAAGTTATGGCACAATGCGTAAAAACGCTTTTCAGCCTGAGATAAGGTGGGTTTCGGAACGCCAAACATAAAAGTGTTGATAACTTTTGAAAAACACTTCAGACAGCTTAGATTTGATGTGCAACTACTAGAAAGACCCTTTCTGCTATAGTGGGAGGTTAAAATTTCATGTTCTGAAGCTTCCCTGAAAAGTTATGGCACAATGCACAAAAACGCTTTTCAGCCTGAGATAAGGTGGGTTTCGGAACGCCAAACATAAAAGTGTTGATAACTTTGGAAAAACACTTCAGACAGTTTAGATTTGATGTGCAACTACTAGAAAGACCCTTTCTGCTATAGTGGGAGGTTAAAATTTCATGTTCTGAAGCTTCCCTGAAAAGTTATGGCACAATGCACAAAAACGCTTTTCAGCCTGAGATAAGGTGGGTTTCGGAACGCCAAACATAAAAGTGTTGATAACTTTCGAAAAACAATTCAGAGAGCTTAGATTTGATGTGCACCTACTAGAAAGACCCTTTCTGCTATAGTGGGAGGTTAAAATTTCATGTTCTGAAGCTTTCCTGAAAAGTTATGGCACAATGCACAAAAACGCTTTTCAGCCTGAGATAAGGTGGGTTTCGGAACGCCAAACATAAAAGTGTTGATAACTTTGGAAAAACACTTCAGACAGTTTAGATTTGATGTGCAACTACTAGAAAGACCCTTTCTGCTATAGTGGGAGGTTAAAATTTCATGTTCTGAAGCTTCCCTGAAAAGTTATGGCACAATGCACAAAAACGCTTTTCAGCCTGAGATAAGGTGGGTTTCGGAACGCCAAACATAAAAGTGTTGATAACTTTGGAAAAACACTTCAGACAGTTTAGATTTGATGTGCAACTACTAGAAAGACCCTTTCTGCTATAGTGGGAGGTTAAAATTTCATGTTCTGAAGCTTCCCTGAAAAGTTATGGCACAATGCACAAAAACGCTTTTCAGCCTGAGATAAGGTGGGTTTCGGAACGCCAAACATAAAAGTGTTGATAACTTTGGAAAAACACTTCAGACAGTTTAGATTTGATGTGCAACTACTAGAAAGACCCTTTCTGCTATAGTGGGAGGTTAAAATTTCATGTTCTGAAGCTTCCCTGAAAAGTTATGGCACAATGCACAAAAACGCTTTTCAGCCTGAGATAAGGTGGGTTTCGGAACGCCAAACATAAAAGTGTTGATAACTTTCGAAAAACACTTCAGAGAGCTTAGATTTGATGTGCACCTACTAGAAAGACCCTTTCTGCTATAGTGGGAGGTTAAAATTTCATGTTCTGAAGCTTCCCTGAAAAGTTATGGGACAATGCGTAAAAACGCTTTTCAGCCTGAGATAAGGTGGGTTTCGGAACGCCAAACATAAAAGTGTTGATAACTTTGGAAAAACACTTCAGACAGTTTAGATTTGATGTGCAACTACTAGAAAGACCCTTTCTGCTATAGTGGGAGGTTAAAATTTCATGTTCTGAAGCTTTCCTGAAAAGTTATGGCACAATGCACAAAAACGCTTTTCAGCCTGAGATAAGGTGGGTTTCGGAACGCCAAACATAAAAGTGTTGATAACTTTGGAAAAACACTTCAGACAGTTTAGATTTGATGTGCAACTACTAGAAAGACCCTTTCTGCTATAGTGGGAGGTTAAAATTTCATGTTCTGAAGCTTTCCTGAAAAGTTATGGCACAATGCACAAAAACGCTTTTCAGCCTGAGATAAGGTGGGTTTCGGAACGCCAAACATAAAAGTGTTGATAACTTTGGAAAAACACTTCAGACAGTTTAGATTTGATGTGCAACTACTAGAAAGACCCTTTCTGCTATAGTGGGAGGTTAAAATTTCATGTTCTGAAGCTTTCCTGAAAAGTTATGGCACAATGCACAAAAACGCTTTTCAGCCTGAGATAAGGTGGGTTTCGGAACGCCAAACATAAAAGTGTTGATAACTTTTGAAAAACACTTCAGACAGCTTAGATTTGATGTGCAACTACTAGAAAGACCCTTTCTGCTATAGTGGGAGGTTAAAATTTCATGTTCTGAAGCTTCCCTGAAAAGTTATGGCACAATGCACAAAAACGCTTTTCAGCCTGAGATAAGGTGGGTTTCGGAACGCCAAACATAAAAGTGTTGATAACTTTCGAAAAACACTTCAGAGAGCTTAGATTTGATGTGCACCTACTAGAAAGACCCTTTCTGCTATAGTGGGAGGTTAAAATTTCATGTTCTGAAGCTTCCCTGAAAAGTTATGGCACAATGCGTAAAAACGCTTTTCAGCCTGAGATAAGGTGGGTTTCGGAACGCCAAACATAAAAGTGTTGATAACTTTCGAAAAACAATTCAGAGAGCTTAGATTTGATGTGCAACTACTAGAAAGACCCTTTCTGCTATAGTGGGAGGTTAAAATTTCATGTTCTGAAGCTTCCCTGAAAAGTTATGGCACAATGCACAAAAACGCTTTTCAGCCTGAGATAAGGTGGGTTTCGGAACGCCAAACATAAAAGTGTTGATAACTTTGGAAAAACACTTCAGACAGTTTAGATTTGATGTGCAACTACTAGAAAGACCCTTTCTGCTATAGTGGGAGGTTAAAATTTCATGTTCTGAAGCTTCCCTGAAAAGTTATGGCACAATGCACAAAAACGCTTTTCAGCCTGAGATAAGGTGGGTTTCGGAACGCCAAACATAAAAGTGTTGATAACTTTGGAAAAACACTTCAGACAGTTTAGATTTGATGTGCAACTACTAGAAAGACCCTTTCTGCTATAGTGGGAGGTTAAAATTTCATGTTCTGAAGCTTCCCTGAAAAGTTATGGCACAATGCACAAAAACGCTTTTCAGCCTGAGATAAGGTGGGTTTCGGAACGCCAAACATAAAAGTGTTGATAACTTTCGAAAAACACTTCAGAGAGCTTAGATTTGATGTGCACCTACTAGAAAGACCCTTTCTGCTATAGTGGGAGGTTAAAATTTCATGTTCTGAAGCTTCCCTGAAAAGTTATGGCACAATGCACAAAAACGCTTTTCAGCCTGAGATAAGGTGGGTTTCGGAACGCCAAACATAAAAGTGTTGATAACTTTCGAAAAACACTTCAGAGAGCTTAGATTTGATGTGCACCTACTAGAAAGACCCTTTCTGCTATAGTGGGAGGTTAAAATTTCATGTTCTGAAGCTTTCCTGAAAAGTTATGGCACAATGCACAAAAACGCTTTTCAGCCTGAGATAAGGTGGGTTTCGGAACGCCAAACATAAAAGTGTTGATAACTTTCGAAAAACACTTCAGAGAGCTTAGATTTGATGTGCACCTACTAGAAAGACCCTTTCTGCTATAGTGGGAGGTTAAAATTTCATGTTCTGAAGCTTCCCTGAAAAGTTATGGCACAATGCACAAAAACGCTTTTCAGCCTGAGATAAGGTGGGTTTCGGAACGCCAAACATAAAAGTGTTGATAACTTTGGAAAAACACTTCAGACAGCTTAGATTTGATGTGCAACTACTAGAAAGACCCTTTCTGCTATAGTGGGAGGTTAAAATTTCATGTTCTGAAGCTTCCCTGAAAAGTTATGGCACAATGCACAAAAACGCTTTTCAGCCTGAGATAAGGTGGGTTTCGGAACGCCAAACATAAAAGTGTTGATAACTTTCGAAAAACACTTCAGACAGCTTAGATTTGATGTGCACCTACTAGAAAGACCCTTTCTGCTATAGTGGGAGGTTAAAATTTCATGTTCTGAAGCTTCCCTGAAAAGTTATGGCACAATGCGTAAAAACGCTTTTCAGCCTGAGATAAGGTGGGTTTCGGAACGCCAAACATAAAAGTGTTGATAACTTTGGAAAAACACTTCAGACAGTTTAGATTTGATGTGCAACTACTAGAAAGACCCTTTCTGCTATAGTGGGAGGTTAAAATTTCATGTTCTGAAGCTTTCCTGAAAAGTTATGGCACAATGCACAAAAACGCTTTTCAGCCTGAGATAAGGTGGGTTTCGGAACGCCAAACATAAAAGTGTTGATAACTTTTGAAAAACACTTCAGACAGCTTAGATTTGATGTGCAACTACTAGAAAGACCCTTTCTGCTATAGTGGGAGGTTAAAATTTCATGTTCTGAAGCTTCCCTGAAAAGTTATGGCACAATGCACAAAAACGCTTTTCAGCCTGAGATAAGGTGGGTTTCGGAACGCCAAACATAAAAGTGTTGATAACTTTGGAAAAACACTTCAGACAGTTTAGATTTGATGTGCAACTACTAGAAAGACGCTTTCTGCTATAGTGGGAGGTTAAAATTTCATGTTCTGAAGCTTCCCTGAAAAGTTATGGCACAATGCACAAAAACGCTTTTCAGCCTGAGATAAGGTGGGTTTCGGAACGCCAAACATAAAAGTGTTGATAACTTTTGAAAAACACTTCAGACAGCTTAGATTTGATGTGCAACTACTCGAAAGACCCTTTCTGCTATAGTGGGAGGTTAAAATTTCATGTTCTGAAGCTTCCCTGAAAAGTTATGGCACAATGCACAAAAACGCTTTTCAGCCTGAGATAAGGTGGGTTTCGGAACGCCAAACATAAAAGTGTTGATAACTTTGGAAAAACACTTCAGACAGTTTAGATTTGATGTGCAACTACTAGAAAGACCCTTTCTGCTATAGTGGGAGGTTAAAATTTCATGTTCTGAAGCTTCCCTGAAAAGTTATGGCACAATGCACAAAAACGCTTTTCAGCCTGAGATAAGGTGGGTTTCGGAACGCCAAACATAAAAGTGTTGATAACTTTGGAAAAACACTTCAGACAGTTTAGATTTGATGTGCAACTACTAGAAAGACCCTTTCTGCTATAGTGGGAGGTTAAAATTTCATGTTCTGAAGCTTCCCTGAAAAGTTATGGCACAATGCACAAAAACGCTTTTCAGCCTGAGATAAGGTGGGTTTCGGAACGCCAAACATAAAAGTGTTGATAACTTTCGAAAAACACTTCAGAGAGCTTAGATTTGATGTGCACCTACTAGAAAGACCCTTTCTGCTATAGTGGGAGGTTAAAATTTCATGTTCTGAAGCTTCCCTGAAAAGTTATGGCACAATGCACAAAAACGCTTTTCAGCCTGAGATAAGGTGGGTTTCGGAACGCCAAACATAAAAGTGTTGATAACTTTCGAAAAACACTTCAGAGAGCTTAGATTTGATGTGCACCTACTAGAAAGACCCTTTCTGCTATAGTGGGAGGTTAAAATTTCATGTTCTGAAGCTTTCCTGAAAAGTTATGGCACAATGCACAAAAACGCTTTTCAGCCTGAGATAAGGTGGGTTTCGGAACGCCAAACATAAAAGTGTTGATAACTTTCGAAAAACACTTCAGAGAGCTTAGATTTGATGTGCACCTACTAGAAAGACCCTTTCTGCTATAGTGGGAGGTTAAAATTTCATGTTCTGAAGCTTCCCTGAAAAGTTATGGCACAATGCGTAAAAACGCTTTTCAGCCTGAGATAAGGTGGGTTTCGGAACGCCAAACATAAAAGTGTTGATAACTTTGGAAAAACACTTCAGACAGCTTAGATTTGATGTGCAACTACTAGAAAGACCCTTTCTGCTATAGTGGGAGGTTAAAATTTCATGTTCTGAAGCTTCCCTGAAAAGTTATGGCACAATGCACAAAAACGCTTTTCAGCCTGAGATAAGGTGGGTTTCGGAACGCCAAACATCAAAGTGTTGATAACTTTCGAAAAACACTTCAGACAGCTTAGATTTGATGTGCACCTACTAGAAAGACCCTTTCTGCTATAGCGGGAGGTTAAAATTTCATGTTCTGAAGCTTCCCTGAAAAGTTATGGCACAATGCGTAAAAACGCTTTTCAGCCTGAGATAAGGTGGGTTTCGGAACGCCAAACATAAAAGTGTTGATAACTTTGGAAAAACACTTCAGACAGTTTAGATTTGATGTGCAACTACTAGAAAGACCCTTTCTGCTATAGTGGGAGGTTAAAATTTCATGTTCTGAAGCTTCCCTGAAAAGTTATGGCACAATGCACAAAAACGCTTTTCAGCCTGAGATAAGGTGGGTTTCGGAACGCCAAACATAAAAGTGTTAATAACTTTGGAAAAACACTTCAGACAGTTTAGATTTGATGTGCAACTACTAGAAAGACCCTTTCTGCTATAGTGGGAGGTTAAAATTTCATGTTCTGAAGCTTCCCTGAAAAGTTATGGCACAATTCACAAAAACGCTTTTCAGCCTGAGATAAGGTGGGTTTCGGAACGCCAAACATAAAAGTGTTGATAACTTTCGAAAAACACTTCAGAGAGCTTAGATTTGATGTGCACCTACTAGAAAGACCCTTTCTGCTATAGTGGGAGGTTAAAATTTCATGTTCTGAAGCTTCCCTGAAAAGTTATGGCACAATGCGTAAAAACGCTTTTCAGCCTGAGATAAGGTGGGTTTCGGAACGCCAAACATAAAAGTGTTGATAACTTTTGAAAAACACTTCAGACAGCTTAGATTTGATGTGCAACTACTAGAAAGACCCTTTCTGCTATAGTGGGAGGTTAAAATTTCATGTTCTGAAGCTTCCCTGAAAAGTTATGGCACAATGCACAAAAACGCTTTTCAGCCTGAGATAAGGTGGGTTTCGGAACGCCAAACATAAAAGTGTTGATAACTTTGGAAAAACACTTCAGACAGTTTAGATTTGATGTGCAACTACTAGAAAGACCCTTTCTGCTATAGTGGGAGGTTAAAATTTCATGTTCTGAAGCTTCCCTGAAAAGTTATGGCACAATGCACAAAAACGCTTTTCAGCCTGAGATAAGGTGGGTTTCGGAACGCCAAACATAAAAGTGTTGATAACTTTGGAAAAACACTTCAGACAGTTTAGATTTGATGTGCAACTACTAGAAAGACCCTTTCTGCTATAGTGGAAGGTTAAAATTTCATGTTCTGAAGCTTCCCTGAAAAGTTATGGCACAATGCACAAAAACGCTTTTCAGCCTGAGATAAGGTGGGTTTCGGAACGCCAAACATAAAAGTGTTGATAACTTTCGAAAAACACTTCAGAGAGCTTAGATTTGATGTGCACCTACTAGAAAGACCCTTTCTGCTATAGTGGGAGGTTAAAATTTCATGTTCTGAAGCTTCCCTGAAAAGTTATGGCACAATGCGTAAAAACGCTTTTCAGCCTGAGATAAGGTGGGTTTCGGAACGCCAAACATAAAAGTGTTGATAACTTTGGAAAAACACTTCAGACAGTTTAGATTTGATGTGCAACTACTAAAAAGACCCTTTCTGCTATAGTGGGAGGTTAAAATTTCATGTTCTGAAGCTTTCCTGAAAAGTTATGGCACAATGCACAAAAACGCTTTTCAGCCTGAGATAAGGTGGGTTTCGGAACGCCAAACATAAAAGTGTTGATAACTTTTGAAAAACACTTCAGACAGCTTAGATTTGATGTGCAACTACTAGAAAGACCCTTTCTGCTATAGTGGGAGGTTAAAATTTCATGTTCTGAAGCTTCCCTGAAAAGTTATGGCACAATGCACAAAAACGCTTTTCAGCCTGAGATAAGGTGGGTTTCGGAACGCCAAACATAAAAGTGTTGATAACTTTGGAAAAACACTTCAGACAGTTTAGATTTGATGTGCAACTACTAGAAAGACCCTTTCTGCTATAGTGGGAGGTTAAAATTTCATGTTCTGAAGCTTCCCTGAAAAGTTATGGCACAATGCGTAAAAACGCTTTTCAGCCTGAGATAAGGTGGGTTTCGGAACGCCAAACATAAAAGTGTTGATAACTTTGGAAAAACACTTCAGACAGTTTAGATTTGATGTGCAACTACTAGAAAGACCCTTTCTGCTATAGTGGGAGGTTAAAATTTCATGTTCTGAAGCTTCCCTGAAAAGTTATGGCACAATGCACAAAAACGCTTTTCAGCCTGAGATAAGGTGGGTTTCGGAACGCCAAACATAAAAGTGTTAATAACTTTGGAAAAACACTTCAGACAGTTTAGATTTGATGTGCAACTACTAGAAAGACCCTTTCTGCTATAGTGGGAGGTTAAAATTTCATGTTCTGAAGCTTCCCTGAAAAGTTATGGCACAATGCACAAAAACGCTTTTCAGCCTGAGATAAGGTGGGTTTCGGAACGCCAAACATAAAAGTGTTGATAACTTTCGAAAAACACTTCAGACAGCTTAGATTTGATGTGCACCTACTAGAAAGACCCTTTCTGCTATAGTGGGAGGTTAAAATTTCATGTTCTGAAGCTTCCCTGAAAAGTTATGGCACAATGCGTAAAAACGCTTTTCAGCCTGAGATAAGGTGGGTTTCGGAACGCCAAACATAAAAGTGTTGATAACTTTGGAAAAACACTTCAGACAGTTTAGATTTGATGTGCAACTACTAGAAAGACCCTTTCTGCTATAGTGGGAGGTTAAAATTTCATGTTCTGAAGCTTCCCTGAAAAGTTATGGCACAATGCGTAAAAACGCTTTTCAGCCTGAGATAAGGTGGGTTTCGGAACGCCAAACATAAAAGTGTTGATAACTTTGGAAAAACACTTCAGACAGTTTAGATTTGATGTGCAACTACTAGAAAGACCCTTTCTGCTATAGTGGGAGGTTAAAATTTCATGTTCTGAAGCTTCCCTGAAAAGTTATGGCACAATGCACAAAAACGCTTTTCAGCCTGAGATAAGGTGGGTTTCGGAACGCCAAACATAAAAGTGTTGATAACTTTTGAAAAACACTTCAGACAGCTTAGATTTGATGTGCAACTACTAGAAAGACCCTTTCTGCTATAGTGGGAGGTTAAAATTTCATGTTCTGAAGCTTCCCTGAAAAGTTATGGCACAATGCACAAAAACGCTTTTCAGCCTGAGATAAGGTGGGTTTCGGAACGCCAAACATAAAAGTGTTGATAACTTTGGAGAAACACTTCAGACAGTTTAGATTTGATGTGCAACTACTAGAAAGACCCTTTCTGCTATAGTGGGAGGTTAAAATTTCATGTTCTGAAGCTTCCCTGAAAAGTTATGGCACAATGCACAAAAACGCTTTTCAGCCTGAGATAAGGTGGGTTTCGGAACGCCAAACATAAAAGTGTTGATAACTTTCGAAAAACACTTCAGAGAGCTTAGATTTGATGTGCACCTACTAGAAAGACCCTTTCTGCTATAGTGGGAGGTTAAAATTTCATGTTCTGAAGCTTCCCTGAAAAGTTATGGCACAATGCGTAAAAACGCTTTTCAGCCTGAGATAAGGTGGGTTTCGGAACGCCAAACATAAAAGTGTTGATAACTTTGGAAAAACACTTCAGACAGTTTAGATTTGATGTGCAACTACTAGAAAGACCCTTTCTGCTATAGTGGGAGGTTAAAATTTCATGTTCTGAAGCTTTCCTGAAAAGTTATGGCACAATGCACAAAAACGCTTTTCAGCCTGAGATAAGGTGGGTTTCGGAACGCCAAACATAAAAGTGTTGATAACTTTTGAAAAACACTTCAGACAGCTTAGATTTGATGTGCAACTACTAGAAAGACCCTTTCTGCTATAGTGGGAGGTTAAAATTTCATGTTCTGAAGCTTCCCTGAAAAGTTATGGCACAATGCACAAAAACGCTTTTCAGCCTGAGATAAGGTGGGTTTCGGAACGCCAAACATAAAAGTGTTGATAACTTTGGAAAAACACTTCAGACAGTTTAGATTTGATGTGCAACTACTAGAAAGACCCTTTCTGCTATAGTGGGAGGTTAAAATTTCATGTTCTGAAGCTTCCCTGAAAAGTTATGGCACAATGCACAAAAACGCTTTTCAGCCTGAGATAAGGTGGGTTTCGGAACGCCAAACATAAAAGTGTTGATAACTTTCGAAAAACACTTCAGAGAGCTTAGATTTGATGTGCACCTACTAGAAAGACCCTTTCTGCTATAGTGGGAGGTTAAAATTTCATGTTCTGAAGCTTTCCTGAAAAGTTATGGCACAATGCACAAAAACGCTTTTCAGCCTGAGATAAGGTGGGTTTCGGAACGCCAAACATAAAAGTGTTGATAACTTTCGAAAAACACTTCAGAGAGCTTAGATTTGATGTGCACCTACTAGAAAGACCCTTTCTGCTATAGTGGGAGGTTAAAATTTCATGTTCTGAAGCTTCCCTGAAAAGTTATGGCACAATGCGTAAAAACGCTTTTCAGCCTGAGATAAGGTGGGTTTCGGAACGCCAAACATAAAATTGTTGATAACTTTGGAAAAACACTTCAGACAGCTTAGATTTGATGTGCAACTACTAGAAAGACCCTTTCTGCTATAGTGGGAGGTTAAAATTTCATGTTCTGAAGCTTCCCTGAAAAGTTATGGCACAATGCACAAAAACGCTTTTCAGCCTGAGATAAGGTGGGTTTCGGAACGCCAAACATAAAAGTGTTGATAACTTTCGAAAAACACTTCAGACAGCTTAGATTTGATGTGCACCTACTAGAAAGACCCTTTCTGCTATAGTGGGAGGTTAAAATTTCATGTTCTGAAGCTTCCCTGAAAAGTTATGGCACAATGCGTAAAAACGCTTTTCAGCCTGAGATAAGGTGGGTTTCGGAACGCCAAACATAAAAGTGTTGATAACTTTGGAAAAACACTTCAGACAGTTTAGATTTGATGTGCAACTACTAGAAAGACCCTTTCTGCTATAGTGGGAGGTTAAAATTTCATGTTCTGAAGCTTCCCTGAAAAGTTATGGCACAATGCACAAAAACGCTTTTCAGCCTGAGATAAGGTGGGTTTCGGAACGCCAAACATAAAAGTGTTAATAACTTTGGAAAAACACTTCAGACAGTTTAGATTTGATGTGCAACTACTAGAAAGACCCTTTCTGCTATAGTGGGAGGTTAAAATTTCATGTTCTGAAGCTTCCCTGAAAAGTTATGGCACAATGCACAAAAACGCTTTTCAGCCTGAGATAAGGTGGGTTTCGGAACGCCAAACATAAAAGTGTTGATAACTTTCGAAAAACACTTCAGAGAGCTTAGATTTGATGTGCACCTACTAGAAAGACCCTTTCTGCTATAGTGGGAGGTTAAAATTTCATGTTCTGAAGCTTCCCTGAAAAGTTATGGCACAATGCGTAAAAACGCTTTTCAGCCTGAGATAAGGTGGGTTTCGGAACGCCAAACATAAAAGTGTTGATAACTTTGGAAAAACACTTCAGACAGTTTAGATTTGATGTGCAACTACTAGAAAGACCCTTTCTGCTATAGTGGGAGGTTAAAATTTCATGTTCTGAAGCTTCCCTGAAAAGTTATGGCACAATGCACAAAAACGCTTTTCAGCCTGAGATAAGGTGGGTTTCGGAACGCCAAACATCAAAGTGTTGATAACTTTCGAAAAACACTTCAGACAGCTTAGATTTGATGTGCACCTACTAGAAAGACCCTTTCTGCTATAGCGGGAGGTTAAAATTTCATGTTCTGAAGCTTCCCTGAAAAGTTATGGCACAATGCGTAAAAACGCTTTTCAGCCTGAGATAAGGTGGGTTTCGGAACGCCAAACATAAAAGTGTTGATAACTTTGGAAAAACACTTCAGACAGTTTAGATTTGATGTGCAACTACTAGAAAGACCCTTTCTGCTATAGTGGGAGGTTAAAATTTCATGTTCTGAAGCTTCCCTGAAAAGTTATGGCACAATGCACAAAAACGCTTTTCAGCCTGAGATAAGGTGGGTTTCGGAACGCCAAACATAAAAGTGTTGATAACTTTGGAAAAACACTTCAGACAGTTTAGATTTGATGTGCAACTACTAGAAAGACCCTTTCTGCTATAGTGGGAGGTTAAAATTTCATGTTCTGAAGCTTCCCTGAAAAGTTATGGCACAATGCACAAAAACGCTTTTCAGCCTGAGATAAGGTGGGTTTCGGAACGCCAAACATAAAAGTGTTGATAACTTTCGAAAAACACTTCAGAGAGCTTAGATTTGATGTGCACCTACTAGAAAGACCCTTTCTGCTATAGTGGGAGGTTAAAATTTCATGTTCTGAAGCTTCCCTGAAAAGTTATGGCACAATGCGTAAAAACGCTTTTCAGCCTGAGATAAGGTGGGTTTCGGAACGCCAAACATAAAAGTGTTGATAACTTTTGAAAAACACTTCAGACAGCTTAGATTTGATGTGCAACTACTAGAAAGACCCTTTCTGCTATAGTGGGAGGTTAAAATTTCATGTTCTGAAGCTTCCCTGAAAAGTTATGGCACAATGCACAAAAACGCTTTTCAGCCTGAGATAAGGTGGGTTTCGGAACGCCAAACATAAAAGTGTTGATAACTTTGGAAAAACACTTCAGACAGTTTAGATTTGATGTGCAACTACTAGAAAGACCCTTTCTGCTATAGTGGGAGGTTAAAATTTCATGTTCTGAAGCTTCCCTGAAAAGTTATGGCACAATGCACAAAAACGCTTTTCAGCCTGAGATAAGGTGGGTTTCGGAACGCCAAACATAAAAGTGTTGATAACTTTGGAAAAACACTTCAGACAGTTTAGATTTGATGTGCAACTACTAGAAAGACCCTTTCTGCTATAGTGGAAGGTTAAAATTTCATGTTCTGAAGCTTCCCTGAAAAGTTATGGCACAATGCACAAAAACGCTTTTCAGCCTGAGATAAGGTGGGTTTCGGAACGCCAAACATAAAAGTGTTGATAACTTTCGAAAAACACTTCAGAGAGCTTAGATTTGATGTGCACCTACTAGAAAGACCCTTTCTGCTATAGTGGGAGGTTAAAATTTCATGTTCTGAAGCTTCCCTGAAAAGTTATGGCACAATGCGTAAAAACGCTTTTCAGCCTGAGATAAGGTGGGTTTCGGAACGCCAAACATAAAAGTGTTGATAACTTTGGAAAAACACTTCAGACAGTTTAGATTTGATGTGCAACTACTAAAAAGACCCTTTCTGCTATAGTGGGAGGTTAAAATTTCATGTTCTGAAGCTTTCCTGAAAAGTTATGGCACAATGCACAAAAACGCTTTTCAGCCTGAGATAAGGTGGGTTTCGGAACGCCAAACATAAAAGTGTTGATAACTTTGGAAAAACACTTCAGACAGTTTAGATTTGATGTGCAACTACTAGAAAGACCCTTTCTGCTATAGTGGGAGGTTAAAATTTCATGTTCTGAAGCTTTCCTGAAAAGTTATGGCACAATGCACAAAAACGCTTTTCAGCCTGAGATAAGGTGGGTTTCGGAACGCCAAACATAAAAGTGTTGATAACTTTTGAAAAACACTTCAGACAGCTTAGATTTGATGTGCAACTACTAGAAAGACCCTTTCTGCTATAGTGGGAGGTTAAAATTTCATGTTCTGAAGCTTCCCTGAAAAGTTATGGCACAATGCACAAAAACGCTTTTCAGCCTGAGATAAGGTGGGTTTCGGAACGCCAAACATAAAAGTGTTGATAACTTTGGAAAAACACTTCAGACAGTTTAGATTTGATGTGCAACTACTAGAAAGACCCTTTCTGCTATAGTGGGAGGTTAAAATTTCATGTTCTGAAGCTTCCCTGAAAAGTTATGGCACAATGCGTAAAAACGCTTTTCAGCCTGAGATAAGGTGGGTTTCGGAACGCCAAACATAAAAGTGTTGATAACTTTGGAAAAACACTTCAGACAGTTTAGATTTGATGTGCAACTACTAGAAAGACCCTTTCTGCTATAGTGGGAGGTTAAAATTTCATGTTCTGAAGCTTCCCTGAAAAGTTATGGCACAATGCACAAAAACGCTTTTCAGCCTGAGATAAGGTGGGTTTCGGAACGCCAAACATAAAAGTGTTAATAACTTTGGAAAAACACTTCAGACAGTTTAGATTTGATGTGCAACTACTAGAAAGACCCTTTCTGCTATAGTGGGAGGTTAAAATTTCATGTTCTGAAGCTTCCCTGAAAAGTTATGGCACAATGCACAAAAACGCTTTTCAGCCTGAGATAAGGTGGGTTTCGGAACGCCAAACATAAAAGTGTTGATAACTTTCGAAAAACACTTCAGACAGCTTAGATTTGATGTGCACCTACTAGAAAGACCCTTTCTGCTATAGTGGGAGGTTAAAATTTCATGTTCTGAAGCTTCCCTGAAAAGTTATGGCACAATGCGTAAAAACGCTTTTCAGCCTGAGATAAGGTGGGTTTCGGAACGCCAAACATAAAAGTGTTGATAACTTTGGAAAAACACTTCAGACAGTTTAGATTTGATGTGCAACTACTAGAAAGACCCTTTCTGCTATAGTGGGAGGTTAAAATTTCATGTTCTGAAGCTTCCCTGAAAAGTTATGGCACAATGCACAAAAACGCTTTTCAGCCTGAGATAAGGTGGGTTTCGGAACGCCAAACATAAAAGTGTTAATAACTTTGGAAAAACACTTCAGACAGTTTAGATTTGATGTGCAACTACTAGAAAGACCCTTTCTGCTATAGTGGGAGGTTAAAATTTCATGTTCTGAAGCTTCCCTGAAAAGTTATGGCACAATGCACAAAAACGCTTTTCAGCCTGAGATAAGGTGGGTTTCGGAACGCCAAACATAAAAGTGTTGATAACTTTCGAAAAACACTTCAGAGAGCTTAGATTTGATGTGCACCTACTAGAAAGACCCTTTCTGCTATAGTGGGAGGTTAAAATTTCATGTTCTGAAGCTTCCCTGAAAAGTTATGGCACAATGCGTAAAAACGCTTTTCAGCCTGAGATAAGGTGGGTTTCGGAACGCCAAACATAAAAGTGTTGATAACTTTGGAAAAACACTTCAGACAGTTTAGATTTGATGTGCAACTACTAGAAAGACCCTTTCTGCTATAGTGGGAGGTTAAAATTTCATGTTCTGAAGCTTCCCTGAAAAGTTATGGCACAATGCACAAAAACGCTTTTCAGCCTGAGATAAGGTGGGTTTCGGAACGCCAAACATAAAAGTGTTGATAACTTTTGAAAAACACTTCAGACAGCTTAGATTTGATGTGCAACTACTAGAAAGACCCTTTCTGCTATAGTGGGAGGTTAAAATTTCATGATCTGAAGCTTCCCTGAAAAGTTATGGCACAATGCACAAAAACGCTTTTCAGCCTGAGATAAGGTGGGTTTCGGAACGCCAAACATAAAAGTGTTGATAACTTTGGAGAAACACTTCAGACAGTTTAGATTTGATGTGCAACTACTAGAAAGACCCTTTCTGCTATAGTGGGAGGTTAAAATTTCATGTTCTGAAGCTTCCCTGAAAAGTTATGGCACAATGCACAAAAACGCTTTTCAGCCTGAGATAAGGTGGGTTTCGGAACGCCAAACATAAAAGTGTTGATAACTTTCGAAAAACACTTCAGAGAGCTTAGATTTGATGTGCACCTACTAGAAAGACCCTTTCTGCTATAGTGGGAGGTTAAAATTTCATGTTCTGAAGCTTCCCTGAAAAGTTATGGCACAATGCGTAAAAACGCTTTTCAGCCTGAGATAAGGTGGGTTTCGGAACGCCAAACATAAAAGTGTTGATAACTTTGGAAAAACACTTCAGACAGTTTAGATTTGATGTGCAACTACTAGAAAGACCCTTTCTGCTATAGTGGGAGGTTAAAATTTCATGTTCTGAAGCTTTCCTGAAAAGTTATGGCACAATGCACAAAAACGCTTTTCAGCCTGAGATAAGGTGGGTTTCGGAACGCCAAACATAAAAGTGTTGATAACTTTTGAAAAACACTTCAGACAGCTTAGATTTGATGTGCAACTACTAGAAAGACCCTTTCTGCTATAGTGGGAGGTTAAAATTTCATGTTCTGAAGCTTCCCTGAAAAGTTATGGCACAATGCACAAAAACGCTTTTCAGCCTGAGATAAGGTGGGTTTCGGAACGCCAAACATAAAAGTGTTGATAACTTTGGAAAAACACTTCAGACAGTTTAGATTTGATGTGCAACTACTAGAAAGACCCTTTCTGCTATAGTGGGAGGTTAAAATTTCATGTTCTGACGCTTCCCTGAAAAGTTATGGCACAATGCACAAAAACGCTTTTCAGCCTGAGATAAGGTGGGTTTCGGAACGCCAAACATAAAAGTGTTGATAACTTTGGAAAAACACTTCAGACAGTTTAGATTTGATGTGCAACTACTAGAAAGACCCTTTCTGCTATAGTGGGAGGTTAAAATTTCATGTTCTGAAGCTTCCCTGAAAAGTTATGGCACAATGCACAAAAACGCTTTTCAGCCTGAGATAAGGTGGGTTTCGGAACGCCAAACATAAAAGTGTTGATAACTTTCGAAAAACACTTCAGAGAGCTTAGATTTGATGTGCACCTACTAGAAAGACCCTTTCTGCTATAGTGGGAGGTTAAAATTTCATGTTCTGAAGCTTTCCTGAAAAGTTATGGCACAATGCACAAAAACGCTTTTCAGCCTGAGATAAGGTGGGTTTCGGAACGCCAAACATAAAAGTGTTGATAACTTTCGAAAAACACTTCAGAGAGCTTAGATTTGATGTGCACCTACTAGAAAGACCCTTTCTGCTATAGTGGGAGGTTAAAATTTCATGTTCTGAAGCTTTCCTGAAAAGTTATGGCACAATGCACAAAAACGCTTTTCAGCCTGAGATAAGGTGGGTTTCGGAACGCCAAACATAAAAGTGTTGATAACTTTCGAAAAACACTTCAGAGAGCTTAGATTTGATGTGCACCTACTAGAAAGACCCTTTCTGCTATAGTGGGAGGTTAAAATTTCATGTTCTGAAGCTTCCCTGAAAAGTTATGGCACAATGCGTAAAAACGCTTTTCAGCCTGAGATAAGGTGGGTTTCGGAACGCCAAACATAAAAGTGTTGATAAGTTTGGAAAAACACTTCAGACAGCTTAGATTTGATGTGCAACTACTAGAAAGACCCTTTCTGCTATAGTGGGAGGTTAAAATTTCATGTTCTGAAGCTTTCCTGAAAAGTTATGGCACAATGCACAAAAACGCTTTTCAGCCTGAGATAAGGTGGGTTTCGGAACGCCAAACATAAAAGTGTTGATAACTTTCGAAAAACACTTCAGACAGCTTAGATTTGATGTGCACCTACTAGAAAGACCCTTTCTGCTATAGTGGGAGGTTAAAATTTCATGTTCTGAAGCTTCCCTGAAAAGTTATGGCACAATGCGTAAAAACGCTTTTCAGCCTGAGATAAGGTGGGTTTCGGAACGCCAAACATAAAAGTGTTGATAACTTTGGAAAAACACTTCAGACAGTTTAGATTTGATGTGCAACTACTAGAAAGACCCTTTCTGCTATAGTGGGAGGTTAAAATTTCATGTTCTGAAGCTTCCCTGAAAAGTTATGGCACAATGCACAAAAACGCTTTTCAGCCTGAGATAAGGTGGGTTTCGGAACGCCAAACATAAAAGTGTTAATAACTTTGGAAAAACACTTCAGACAGTTTAGATTTGATGTGCAACTACTAGAAAGACCCTTTCTGCTATAGTGGGAGGTTAAAATTTCATGTTCTGAAGCTTCCCTGAAAAGTTATGGCACAATGCACAAAAACGCTTTTCAGCCTGAGATAAGGTGGGTTTCGGAACGCCAAACATAAAAGTGTTGATAACTTTCGAAAAACACTTCAGAGAGCTTAGATTTGATGTGCACCTACTAGAAAGACCCTTTCTGCTATAGTGGGAGGTTAAAATTTCATGTTCTGAAGCTTCCCTGAAAAGTTATGGCACAATGCGTAAAAACGCTTTTCAGCCTGAGATAAGGTGGGTTTCGGAACGCCAAACATAAAAGTGTTGATAACTTTGGAAAAACACTTCAGACAGTTTAGATTTGATGTGCAACTACTAGAAAGACCCTTTCTGCTATAGTGGGAGGTTAAAATTTCATGTTCTGAAGCTTTCCTGAAAAGTTATGGCACAATGCACAAAAACGCTTTTCAGCCTGAGATAAGGTGGGTTTCGGAACGCCAAACATAAAAGTGTTGATAACTTTTGAAAAACACTTCAGACAGCTTAGATTTGATGTGCAACTACTAGAAAGACCCTTTCTGCTATAGTGGGAGGTTAAAATTTCATGTTCTGAAGCTTCCCTGAAAAGTTATGGCACAATGCACAAAAACGCTTTTCAGCCTGAGATAAGGTGGGTTTCGGAACGCCAAACATAAAAGTGTTGATAACTTTGGAAAAACACTTCAGACAGTTTAGATTTGATGTGCAACTACTAGAAAGACCCTTTCTGCTATAGTGGGAGGTTAAAATTTCATGTTCTGAAGCTTCCCTGAAAAGTTATGGCACAATGCACAAAAACGCTTTTCAGCCTGAGATAAGGTGGGTTTCGGAACGCCAAACATAAAAGTGTTGATAACTTTCGAAAAACACTTCAGAGAGCTTAGATTTGATGTGCACCTACTAGAAAGACCCTTTCTGCTATAGTGGGAGGTTAAAATTTCATGTTCTGAAGCTTCCCTGAAAAGTTATGGCACAATGCGTAAAAACGCTTTTCAGCCTGAGATAAGGTGGGTTTCGGAACGCCAAACATAAAAGTGTTGATAACTTTGGAAAAACACTTCAGACAGTTTAGATTTGATGTGCAACTACTAGAAAGACCCTTTCTGCTATAGTGGGAGGTTAAAATTTCATGTTCTGAAGCTTTCCTGAAAAGTTATGGCACAATGCACAAAAACGCTTTTCAGCCTGAGATAAGGTGGGTTTCGGAACGCCAAACATAAAAGTGTTGATAACTTTGGAAAAACACTTCAGACAGTTTAGATTTGATGTGCAACTACTAGAAAGACCCTTTCTGCTATAGTGGGAGGTTAAAATTTCATGTTCTGAAGCTTTCCTGAAAAGTTATGGCACAATGCACAAAAACGCTTTTCAGCCTGAGATAAGGTGGGTTTCGGAACGCCAAACATAAAAGTGTTGATAACTTTTGAAAAACACTTCAGACAGCTTAGATTTGATGTGCAACTACTAGAAAGACCCTTTCTGCTATAGTGGGAGGTTAAAATTTCATGTTCTGAAGCTTCCCTGAAAAGTTATGGCACAATGCACAAAAACGCTTTTCAGCCTGAGATAAGGTGGGTTTCGGAACGCCAAACATAAAAGTGTTGATAACTTTGGAAAAACACTTCAGACAGTTTAGATTTGATGTGCAACTACTAGAAAGACCCTTTCTGCTATAGTGGGAGGTTAAAATTTCATGTTCTGAAGCTTCCCTGAAAAGTTATGGCACAATGCGTAAAAACGCTTTTCAGCCTGAGATAAGGTGGGTTTCGGAACGCCAAACATAAAAGTGTTGATAACTTTGGAAAAACACTTCAGACAGTTTAGATTTGATGTGCAACTACTAGAAAGACCCTTTCTGCTATAGTGGGAGGTTAAAATTTCATGTTCTGAAGCTTTCCTGAAAAGTTATGGCACAATGCACAAAAACGCTTTTCAGCCTGAGATAAGGTGGGTTTCGGAACGCCAAACATAAAAGTGTTGATAACTTTTGAAAAACACTTCAGACAGCTTAGATTTGATGTGCAACTACTAGAAAGACCCTTTCTGCTATAGTGGGAGGTTAAAATTTCATGTTCTGAATCTTCCCTGAAAAGTTATGGCACAATGCACAAAAACGCTTTTCAGCCTGAGATAAGGTGGGTTTCGGAACGCCAAACATAAAAGTGTTGATAACTTTGGAAAAACACTTCAGACAGTTTAGATTTGATGTGCAACTACTAGAAAGACCCTTTCTGCTATAGTGGGAGGTTAAAATTTCATGTTCTGAATCTTCCCTGAAAAGTTATGGCACAATGCACAAAAACGCTTTTCAGCCTGAGATAAGGTGGGTTTCGGAACGCCAAACATAAAAGTGTTGATAACTTTCGAAAAACACTTCAGAGAGCTTAGATTTGATGTGCACCTACTAGAAAGACCCTTTCTGCTATAGTGGGAGGTTAAAATTTCATGTTCTGAAGCTTCCCTGAAAAGTTATGGCACAATGCGTAAAAACGCTTTTCAGCCTGAGATAAGGTGGGTTTCGGAACGCCAAACATAAAAGTGTTGATAACTTTCGAAAAACAATTCAGAGAGCTTAGATTTGATGTGCACCTACTAGAAAGACCCTTTCTGCTATAGTGGGAGGTTAAAATTTCATGTTCTGAAGCTTCCCTGAAAAGTTATGGCACAATGCGTAAAAACGCTTTTCAGCCTGAGATAAGGTGGGTTTCGGAACGCCAAACATAAAAGTGTTGATAACTTTGGAAAAACACTTCAGACAGTTTAGATTTGATGTGCAACTACTAGAAAGACCCTTTCTGCTATAGTGGGAAGTTAAAATTTCATGTTCTGAAGCTTTCCTGAAAAGTTATGGCACAATGCACAAAAACGCTTTTCAGCCTGAGATAAGGTGGGTTTCGGAACGCCAAACATAAAAGTGTTGATAACTTTGGAAAAACACTTCAGACAGTTTAGATTTGATGTGCAACTACTAGAAAGACCCTTTCTGCTATAGTGGGAGGTTAAAATTTCATGTTCTGAAGCTTCCCTGAAAAGTTATGGCACAATGCACAAAAACGCTTTTCAGCCTGAGATAAGGTGGGTTTCGGAACGCCAAACATAAAAGTGTTGATAACTTTGGAAAAACACTTCAGACAGTTTAGATTTGATGTGCAACTACTAGAAAGACCCTTTCTGCTATAGTGGGAGGTTAAAATTTCATGTTCTGAAGCTTCCCTGAAAAGTTATGGCACAATGCACAAAAACGCTTTTCAGCCTGAGATAAGGTGGGTTTCGGAACGCCAAACATAAAAGTGTTGATAACTTTTGAAAAACACTTCAGACAGCTTAGATTTGATGTGCAACTACTAGAAAGACCCTTTCTGCTATAGTGGGAGGTTAAAATTTCATGTTCTGAAGCTTCCCTGAAAAGTTATGGCACAATGCACAAAAACGCTTTTCAGCCTGAGATAAGGTGGGTTTCGGAACGCCAAACATAAAAGTGTTGATAACTTTGGAAAAACACTTCAGACAGTTTAGATTTGATGTGCAACTACTAGAAAGACCCTTTCTGCTATAGTGGGAGGTTAAAATTTCATGTTCTGAAGCTTCCCTGAAAAGTTATGGCACAATGCGTAAAAACGCTTTTCAGCCTGAGATAAGGTGGGTTTCGGAACGCCAAACATAAAAGTGTTGATAACTTTGGAAAAACACTTCAGACAGTTTAGATTTGATGTGCAACTACTAGAAAGACCCTTTCTGCTATAGTGGGAGGTTAAAATTTCATGTTCTGAAGCTTTCCTGAAAAGTTATGGCACAATGCACAAAAACGCTTTTCAGCCTGAGATAAGGTGGGTTTCGGAACGCCAAACATAAAAGTGTTGATAACTTTTGAAAAACACTTCAGACAGCTGAGATTTGATGTGCAACTACTAGAAAGACCCTTTCTGCTATAGTGGGAGGTTAAAATTTCATGTTCTGAAGCTTCCCTGAAAAGTTATGGCACAATGCACAAAAACGCTTTTCAGCCTGAGATAAGGTGGGTTTCGGAACGCCAAACATAAAAGTGTTGATAACTTTGGAAAAACACTTCAGAAAGTTTAGATTTGATGTGCAACTACTAGAAAGACCCTTTCTGCTATAGTGGGAGGTTAAAATTTCATGTTCTGAAGCTTCCCTGAAAAGTTATGGCACAATGCACAAAAACGCTTTTCAGCCTGAGATAAGGTGGGTTTCGGAACGCCAAACATAAAAGTGTTGATAACTTTCGAAAAACACTTCAGAGAGCTTAGATTTGATGTGCACCTACTAGAAAGACCCTTTCTGCTATAGTGGGAGGTTAAAATTTCATGTTCTGAAGCTTCCCTGAAAAGTTATGGCACAATGCGTAAAAACGCTTTTCAGCCTGAGATAAGGTGGGTTTCGGAACGCCAAACATAAAAGTGTTGATAACTTTCGAAAAACAATTCAGAGAGCTTAGATTTGATGTGCACCTACTAGAAAGACCCTTTCTGCTATAGTGGGAGGTTAAAATTTCATGTTCTGAAGCTTCCCTGAAAAGTTATGGCACAATGCGTAAAAACGCTTTTCAGCCTGAGATAAGGTGGGTTTCGGAACGCCAAACATAAAAGTGTTGATAACTTTGGAAAAACACTTCAGACAGTTTAGATTTGATGTGCAACTACTAGAAAGACCCTTTCTGCTATAGTGGGAGGTTAAAATTTCATGTTCTGAAGCTTTCCTGAAAAGTTATGGCACAATGCACAAAAACGCTTTTCAGCCTGAGATAAGGTGGGTTTCGGAACGCCAAACATAAAAGTGTTGATAACTTTTGAAAAACACTTCAGACAGCTTAGATTTGATGTGCAACTACTAGAAAGACCCTTTCTGCTATAGTGGGAGGTTAAAATTTCATGTTCTGAAGCTTCCCTGAAAAGTTATGGCACAATGCACAAAAACGCTTTTCAGCCTGAGATAAGGTGGGTTTCGGAACGCCAAACATAAAAGTGTTGATAACTTTGGAAAAACACTTCAGACAGTTTAGATTTGATGTGCAACTACTAGAAAGACCCTTTCTGCTATAGTGGGAGGTTAAAATTTCATGTTCTGAAGCTTCCCTGAAAAGTTATGGCACAATGCACAAAAACGCTTTTCAGCCTGAGATAAGGTGGGTTTCGGAACGCCAAACATAAAAGTGTTGATAACTTTGGAAAAACACTTCAGACAGTTTAGATTTGATGTGCAACTACTAGAAAGACCCTTTCTGCTATAGTGGGAGGTTAAAATTTCATGTTCTGAAGCTTCCCTGAAAAGTTATGGCACAATGCGTAAAAACGCTTTTCAGCCTGAGATAAGGTGGGTTTCGGAACGCCAAACATAAAAGTGTTGATAACTTTGGAAAAACACTTCAGACAGTTTAGATTTGATGTGCAACTACTAGAAAGACCCTTTCTGCTATAGTGGGAGGTTAAAATTTCATGTTCTGAAGCTTTCCTGAAAAGTTATGGCACAATGCACAAAAACGCTTTTCAGCCTGAGATAAGGTGGGTTTCGGAACGCCAAACATAAAAGTGTTGATAACTTTGGAAAAACACTTCAGACAGTTTAGATTTGATGTGCAACTACTAGAAAGACCCTTTCTGCTATAGTGGGAGGTTAAAATTTCATGTTCTGAAGCTTTCCTGAAAAGTTATGGCACAATGCACAAAAACGCTTTTCAGCCTGAGATAAGGTGGGTTTCGGAACGCCAAACATAAAAGTGTTGATAACTTTTGAAAAACACTTCAGACAGCTTAGATTTGATGTGCAACTACTAGAAAGACCCTTTCTGCTATAGTGGGAGGTTAAAATTTCATGTTCTGAAGCTTCCCTGAAAAGTTATGGCACAATGCACAAAAACGCTTTTCAGCCTGAGATAAGGTGGGTTTCGGAACGCCAAACATAAAAGTGTTGATAACTTTGGAAAAACACTTCAGACAGTTTAGATTTGATGTGCAACTACTAGAAAGACCCTTTCTGCTATAGTGGGAGGTTAAAATTTCATGTTCTGAAGCTTCCCTGAAAAGTTATGGCACAATGCGTAAAAACGCTTTTCAGCCTGAGATAAGGTGGGTTTCGGAACGCCAAACATAAAAGTGTTGATAACTTTGGAAAAACACTTCAGACAGTTTAGATTTGATGTGCAACTACTAGAAAGACCCTTTCTGCTATAGTGGGAGGTTAAAATTTCATGTTCTGAAGCTTTCCTGAAAAGTTATGGCACAATGCACAAAAACGCTTTTCAGCCTGAGATAAGGTGGGTTTCGGAACGCCAAACATAAAAGTGTTGATAACTTTGGAAAAACACTTCAGACAGTTTAGATTTGATGTGCAACTACTAGAAAGACCCTTTCTGCTATAGTGGGAGGTTAAAATTTCATGTTCTGAAGCTTCCCTGAAAAGTTATGGCACAATGCGTAAAAACGCTTTTCAGCCTGAGATAAGGTGGGTTTCGGAACGCCAAACATAAAAGTGTTGATAACTTTGGAAAAACACTTCAGACAGTTTAGATTTGATGTGCAACTACTAGAAAGACCCTTTCTGCTATAGTGGGAGGTTAAAATTTCATGTTCTGAAGCTTTCCTGAAAAGTTATGGCACAATGCACAAAAACGCTTTTCAGCCTGAGATAAGGTGGGTTTCGGAACGCCAAACATAAAAGTGTTGATAACTTTGGAAAAACACTTCAGACAGTTTAGATTTGATGTGCAACTACTAGAAAGACCCTTTCTGCTATAGTGGGAGGTTAAAATTTCATGTTCTGAAGCTTCCCTGAAAAGTTATGGCACAATGCACAAAAACGCTTTTCAGCCTGAGATAAGGTGGGTTTCGGAACGCCAAACATAAAAGTGTTGATAACTTTCGAAAAACACTTCAGAGAGCTTAGATTTGATGTGCACCTACTAGAAAGACCCTTTCTGCTATAGTGGGAGGTTAAAATTTCATGTTCTGAAGCTTCCCTGAAAAGTTATGGCACAATGCGTAAAAACGCTTTTCAGCCTGAGATAAGGTGGGTTTCGGAACGCCAAACATAAAAGTGCTGATAACTTTGGAAAAACACTTCAGACAGTTTAGATTTGATGTGCAACTACTAGAAAGACCCTTTCTGCTATAGTGGGAGGTTAAAATTTCATGTTCTGAAGCTTTCCTGAAAAGTTATGGCACAATGCACAAAAACGCTTTTCAGCCTGAGATAAGGTGGGTTTCGGAACGCCAAACATAAAAGTGTTGATAACTATTGAAAAACACTTCAGACAGCTTAGATTTGATGTGCAACTACTAGAAAGACCCTTTCTGCTATAGTGGGAGGTTAAAATTTCATGTTCTGAAGCTTCCCTGAAAAGTTATGGCACAATGCACAAAAACGCTTTTCAGCCTGAGATAAGGTGGGTTTCGGAACGCCAAACATAAAAGTGTTGATAACTTTGGAAAAACACTTCAGACAGTTTAGATTTGATGTGCAACTACTAGAAAGACCCTTTCTGCTATAGTGGGAGGTTAAAATTTCATGTTCTGAAGCTTCCCTGAAAAGTTATGGCACAATGCACAAAAACGCTTTTCAGCCTGAGATAAGGTGGGTTTCGGAACGCCAAACATAAAAGTGTTGATAACTTTGGAAAAACACTTCAGACAGTTTAGATTTGATGTGCAACTACTAGAAAGACCCTTTCTGCTATAGTGGGACGTTAAAATTTCATGTTCTGAAGCTTCCCTGAAAAGTTATGGCACAATGCACAAAAACGCTTTTCAGCCTGAGATAAGGTGGGTTTCGGAACGCCAAACATAAAAGTGTTGATAACTTTCGAAAAACACTTCAGAGAGCTTAGATTTGATGTGCACCTACTAGAAAGACCCTTTCTGCTATAGTGGGAGGTTAAAATTTCATGTTCTGAAGCTTTCCTGAAAAGTTATGGCACAATGCACAAAAACGCTTTTCAGCCTGAGATAAGGTGGGTTTCGGAACGCCAAACATAAAAGTGTTGATAACTTTCGAAAAACACTTCAGAGAGCTTAGATTTGATGTGCACCTACTAGAAAGACCCTTTCTGCTATAGTGGGAGGTTAAAATTTCATGTTCTGAAGCTTTCCTGAAAAGTTATGGCACAATGCACAAAAACGCTTTTCAGCCTGAGATAAGGTGGGTTTCGGAACGCCAAACATAAAAGTGTTGATAACTTTCGAAAAACACTTCAGAGAGCTTAGATTTGATGTGCACCTACTAGAAAGACCCTTTCTGCTATAGTGGGAGGTTAAAATTTCATGTTCTGAAGCTTCCCTGAAAAGTTATGGCACAATGCGTAAAAACGCTTTTCAGCCTGAGATAAGGTGGGTTTCGGAACGCCAAACATAAAAGTGTTGATAACTTTGGAAAAACACTTCAGACAGCTTAGATTTGATGTGCAACTACTAGAAAGACCCTTTCTGCTATAGTGGGAGGTTAAAATTTCATGTTCTGAAGCTTCCCTGAAAAGTTATGGCACAATGCACAAAAACGCTTTTCAGCCTGAGATAAGGTGGGTTTCGGAACGCCAAACATAAAAGTGTTGATAACTTTCGAAAAACACTTCAGACAGCTTAGATTTGATGTGCACCTACTAGAAAGACCCTTTCTGCTATAGTGGGAGGTTAAAATTTCATGTTCTGAAGCTTCCCTGAAAAGTTATGGCACAATGCGTAAAAACGCTTTTCAGCCTGAGATAAGGTGGGTTTCGGAACGCCAAACATAAAAGTGTTGATAACTTTGGAAAAACACTTCAGACAGTTTAGATTTGATGTGCAACTACTAGAAAGACCCTTTCTGCTATAGTGGGAGGTTAAAATTTCATGTTCTGAAGCTTCCCTGAAAAGTTATGGCACAATGCACAAAAACGCTTTTTAGCCTGAGATAAGGTGGGTTTCGGAACGCCAAACATAAAAGTGTTGATAACTTTTGAAAAACACTTCAGACAGCTTAGATTTGATGTGCAACTACTAGAAAGACCCTTTCTGCTATAGTGGGAGGTTAAAATTTCATGTTCTGAAGCTTCCCTGAAAAGTTATGGCACAATGCACAAAAACGCTTTTCAGCCTGAGATAAGGTGGGTTTCGGAACGCCAAACATAAAAGTGTTGATAACTTTTGAAAAACACTTCAGACAGCTTAGATTTGATGTGCAACTACTAGAAAGACCCTTTCTGCTATAGTGGGAGGTTAAAATTTCATGTTCTGAAGCTTCCCTGAAAAGTTATGGCACAATGCACAAAAACGCTTTTCAGCCTGAGATAAGGTGGGTTTCGGAACGCCAAACATAAAAGTGTTGATAACTTTGGAAAAACACTTCAGACAGTTTAGATTTGATGTGCAACTACTAGAAAGACCCTTTCTGCTATAGTGGGAGGTTAAAATTTCATGTTCTGAAGCTTCCCTGAAAAGTTATGGCACAATGCACAAAAACGCTTTTCAGCCTGAGATAAGGTGGGTTTCGGAACGCCAAACATAAAAGTGTTGATAACTTTGGAAAAACACTTCAGACAGTTTAGATTTGATGTGCAACTACTAGAAAGACCCTGTCTGCTATAGTGGGAGGTTAAAATTTCATGTTCTGAAGCTTCCCTGAAAAGTTATGGCACAATGCACAAAAACGCTTTTCAGCCTGAGATAAGGTGGGTTTCGGAACGCCAAACATAAAAGTGTTGATAACTTTCGAAAAACACTTCAGAGAGCTTAGATTTGATGTGCACCTACTAGAAAGACCCTTTCTGCTATAGTGGGAGGTTAAAATTTCATGTTCTGAAGCTTCCCTGAAAAGTTATGGCACAATGCACAAAAACGCTTTTCAGCCTGAGATAAGGTGGGTTTCGGAACGCCAAACATAAAAGTGTTGATAACTTTCGAAAAACACTTCAGAGAGCTTAGATTTGATGTGCACCTACTAGAAAGACCCTTTCTGCTATAGTGGGAGGTTAAAATTTCATGTTCTGAAGCTTTCCTGAAAAGTTATGGCACAATGCACAAAAACGCTTTTCAGCCTGAGATAAGGTGGGTTTCGGAACGCCAAACATAAAAGTGTTGATAACTTTCGAAAAACACTTCAGAGAGCTTAGATTTGATGTGCACCTACTAGAAAGACCCTTTCTGCTATAGTGGGAGGTTAAAATTTCATGTTCTGAAACTTCCCTGAAAAGTTATGGCACAATGCGTAAAAACGCTTTTCAGCCTGAGATAAGGTGGGTTTCGGAACGCCAAACATAAAAGTGTTGATAACTTTGGAAAAACACTTCAGACAGTTTAGATTTGATGTGCAACTACTAGAAAGACCCTTTCTGCTATAGTGGGAGGTTAAAATTTCATGTTCTGAAGCTTCCCTGAAAAGTTATGGCACAATGCACAAAAACGCTTTTCAGCCTGAGATAAGGTGGGTTTCGGAACGCCAAACATCAAAGTGTTGATAACTTTCGAAAAACACTTCAGACAGCTTAGATTTGATGTGCACCTACTAGAAAGACCCTTTCTGCTATAGCGGGAGGTTAAAATTTCATGTTCTGAAGCTTCCCTGAAAAGTTATGGCACAATGCGTAAAAACGCTTTTCAGCCTGAGATAAGGTGGGTTTCGGAACGCCAAACATAAAAGTGTTGATAACTTTGGAAAAACACTTCAGACAGTTTAGATTTGATGTGCAACTACTAGAAAGACCCTTTCTGCTATAGTGGGAGGTTAAAATTTCATGTTCTGAAGCTTCCCTGAAAAGTTATGGCACAATGCACAAAAACGCTTTTCAGCCTGAGATAAGGTGGGTTTCGGAACGCCAAACATAAAAGTGTTAATAACTTTGGAAAAACACTTCAGACAGTTTAGATTTGATGTGCAACTACTAGAAAGACCCTTTCTGCTATAGTGGGAGGTTAAAATTACATGTTCTGAAGCTTCCCTGAAAAGTTATGGCACAATGCACAAAAACGCTTTTCAGCCTGAGATAAGGTGGGTTTCGGAACGCCAAACATAAAAGTGTTGATAACTTTCGAAAAACACTTCAGAGAGCTTAGATTTGATGTGCACCTACTAGAAAGACCCTTTCTGCTATAGTGGGAGGTTAAAATTTCATGTTCTGAAGCTTCCCTGAAAAGTTATGGCACAATGCGTAAAAACGCTTTTCAGCCTGAGATAAGGTGGGTTTCGGAACGCCAAACATAAAAGTGTTGATAACTTTTGAAAAACACTTCAGACAGCTTAGATTTGATGTGCAACTACTAGAAAGACCCTTTCTGCTATAGTGGGAGGTTAAAATTTCATGTTCTGAAGCTTCCCTGAAAAGTTATGGCACAATGCACAAAAACGCTTTTCAGCCTGAGATAAGGTGGGTTTCGGAACGCCAAACATAAAAGTGTTGATAACTTTGGAAAAACACTTCAGACAGTTTAGATTTGATGTGCAACTACTAGAAAGACCCTTTCTGCTATAGTGGGAGGTTAAAATTTCATGTTCTGAAGCTTCCCTGAAAAGTTATGGCACAATGCACAAAAACGCTTTTCAGCCTGAGATAAGGTGGGTTTCGGAACGCCAAACATAAAAGTGTTGATAACTTTCGAAAAACAATTCAGAGAGCTTAGATTTGATGTGCACCTACTAGAAAGACCCTTTCTGCTATAGTGGGAGGTTAAAATTTCATGTTCTGAAGCTTTCCTGAAAAGTTATGGCACAATGCACAAAAACGCTTTTCAGCCTGAGATAAGGTGGGTTTCGGAACGCCAAACATAAAAGTGTTGATAACTTTGGAAAAACACTTCAGACAGTTTAGATTTGATGTGCAACTACTAGAAAGACCCTTTCTGCTATAGTGGGAGGTTAAAATTTCATGTTCTGAAGCTTCCCTGAAAAGTTATGGCACAATGCACAAAAACGCTTTTCAGCCTGAGATAAGGTGGGTTTCGGAACGCCAAACATAAAAGTGTTGATAACTTTGGAAAAACACTTCAGACAGTTTAGATTTGATGTGCAACTACTAGAAAGACCCTTTCTGCTATAGTGGGAGGTTAAAATTTCATGTTCTGAAGCTTCCCTGAAAAGTTATGGCACAATGCACAAAAACGCTTTTCAGCCTGAGATAAGGTGGGTTTCGGAACGCCAAACATAAAAGTGTTGATAACTTTGGAAAAACACTTCAGACAGTTTAGATTTGATGTGCACCTACTAGAAAGACCCTTTCTGCTATAGTGGGAGGTTAAAATTTCATGTTCTGAAGCTTCCCTGAAAAGTTATGGGACAATGCGTAAAAACGCTTTTCAGCCTGAGATAAGGTGGGTTTCGGAACGCCAAACATAAAAGTGTTGATAACTTTCGAAAAACACTTCAGAGAGCTTAGATTTGATGTGCACCTACTAGAAAGACCCTTTCTGCTATAGTGGGAGGTTAAAATTTCATGTTCTGAAGCTTCCCTGAAAAGTTATGGCACAATGCACAAAAACGCTTTTCAGCCTGAGATAAGGTGGGTTTCGGAACGCCAAACATAAAAGTGTTGATAACTTTGGAAAAACACTTCAGACAGTTTAGATTTGATGTGCAACTACTAGAAAGACCCTTTCTGCTATAGTGGGAGGTTAAAATTTCATGTTCTGAAGCTTTCCTGAAAAGTTATGGCACAATGCACAAAAACGCTTTTCAGCCTGAGATAAGGTGGGTTTCGGAACGCCAAACATAAAAGTGTTGATAACTTTCGAAAAACACTTCAGACAGCTTAGATTTGATGTGCAACTACTAGAAAGACCCTTTCTGCTATAGTGGGAGGTTAAAATTTCATGTTCTGAAGCTTCCCTGAAAAGTTATGGCACAATGCACAAAAACGCTTTTCAGCCTGAGATAAGGTGGGTTTCGGAACGCCAAACATAAAAGTGTTGATAACTTTGGAAAAACACTTCAGACAGTTTAGATTTGATGTGCAACTACTAGAAAGACCCTTTCTGCTATAGTGGGAGGTTAAAATTTCATGTTCTGAAGCTTCCCTGAAAAGTTATGGCACAATGCGTAAAAACGCATTTCAGCCTGAGATAAGGTGGGTTTCGGAACGCCAAACATAAAAGTGTTGATAACTTTGGAAAAACACTTCAGACAGTTTAGATTTGATGTGCAACTACTAGAAAGACCCTTTCTGCTATAGTGGGAGGTTAAAATTTCATGTTCTGAAGCTTTCCTGAAAAGTTATGGCACAATGCGTAAAAACGCTTTTCAGCCTGAGATAAGGTGGGTTTCGGAACGCCAAACATAAAAGTGTTGATAACTTTTGAAAAACACTTCAGACAGCTTAGATTTGATGTGCAACTACTAGAAAGACCCTTTCTGCTATAGTGGGAGGTTAAAATTTCATGTTCTGAAGCTTCCCTGAAAAGTTATGGCACAATGCACAAAAACGCTTTTCAGCCTGAGATAAGGTGGGTTTCGGAACGCCAAACATAAAAGTGTTGATAACTTTGGAAAAACACTTCAGACAGTTTAGATTTGATGTGCAACTACTAGAAAGACCCTTTCTGCTATAGTGGGAGGTTAAAATTTCATGTTCTGAAGCTTCCCTGAAAAGTTATGGCACAATGCGTAAAAACGCTTTTCAGCCTGAGATAAGGTGGGTTTCGGAACGCCAAACATAAAAGTGTTGATAACTTTGGAAAAACACTTCAGACAGTTTAGATTTGATGTGCAACTACTAGAAAGACCCTTTCTGCTATAGTGGGAGGTTAAAATTTCATGTTCTGAAGCTTTCCTGAAAAGTTATGGCACAATGCACAAAAACGCTTTTCAGCCTGAGATAAGGTGGGTTTCGGAACGCCAAACATAAAAGTGTTGATAACTTTTGAAAAACACTTCAGACAGCTTAGATTTGATGTGCAACTACTAGAAAGACCCTTTCTGCTATAGTGGGAGGTTAAAATTTCATGTTCTGAAGCTTCCCTGAAAAGTTATGGCACAATGCACAAAAACGCTTTTCAGCCTGAGATAAGGTGGGTTTCGGAACGCCAAACATAAAAGTGTTGATAACTTTCGAAAAACACTTCAGAGAGCTTAGATTTGATGTGCACCTACTAGAAAGACCCTTTCTGCTATAGTGGGAGGTTAAAATTTCATGTTCTGAAGCTTCCCTGAAAAGTTATGGCACAATGCGTAAAAACGCTTTTCAGCCTGAGATAAGGTGGGTTTCGGAACGCCAAACATAAAAGTGTTGATAACTTTGGAAAAACACTTCAGACAGTTTAGATTTGATGTGCAACTACTAGAAAGACCCTTTCTGCTATAGTGGGAGGTTAAAATTTCATGTTCTGAAGCTTTCCTGAAAAGTTATGGCACAATGCACAAAAACGCTTTTCAGCCTGAGATAAGGTGGGTTTCGGAACGCCAAACATAAAAGTGTTGATAACTTTGGAAAAACACTTCAGACAGTTTAGATTTGATGTGCAACTACTAGAAAGACCCTTTCTGCTATAGTGGGAGGTTAAAATTTCATGTTCTGAAGCTTCCCTGAAAAGTTATGGCACAATGCGTAAAAACGCTTTTCAGCCTGAGATAAGGTGGGTTTCGGAACGCCAAACATAAAAGTGTTGATAACTTTGGAAAAACACTTCAGACAGTTTAGATTTGATGTGCAACTACTAGAAAGACCCTTTCTGCTATAGTGGGAGGTTAAAATTTCATGTTCTGAAGCTTTCCTGAAAAGTTATGGCACAATGCACAAAAACGCTTTTCAGCCTGAGATAAGGTGGGTTTCGGAACGCCAAACATAAAAGTGTTGATAACTTTGGAAAAACACTTCAGACAGTTTAGATTTGATGTGCAACTTCTAGAAAGACCCTTTCTGCTATAGTGGGAGGTTAAAATTTCATGTTCTGAAGCTTCCCTGAAAAGTTATGGCACAATGCACAAAAACGCTTTTCAGCCTGAGATAAGGTGGGTTTCGGAACGCCAAACATAAAAGTGTTGATAACTTTCGAAAAACACTTCAGAGAGCTTAGATTTGATGTGCACCTACTAGAAAGACCCTTTCTGCTATAGTGGGAGGTTAAAATTTCATGTTCTGAAGCTTCCCTGAAAAGTTATGGCACAATGCGTAAAAACGCTTTTCAGCCTGAGATAAGGTGGGTTTCGGAACGCCAAACATAAAAGTGCTGATAACTTTGGAAAAACACTTCAGACAGTTTAGATTTGATGTGCAACTACTAGAAAGACCCTTTCTGCTATAGTGGGAGGTTAAAATTTCATGTTCTGAAGCTTTCCTGAAAAGTTATGGCACAATGCACAAAAACGCTTTTCAGCCTGAGATAAGGTGGGTTTCGGAACGCCAAACATAAAAGTGTTGATAACTATTGAAAAACACTTCAGACAGCTTAGATTTGATGTGCAACTACTAGAAAGACCCTTTCTGCTATAGTGGGAGGTTAAAATTTCATGTTCTGAAGCTTCCCTGAAAAGTTATGGCACAATGCACAAAAACGCTTTTCAGCCTGAGATAAGGTGGGTTTCGGAACGCCAAACATAAAAGTGTTGATAACTTTGGAAAAACACTTCAGACAGTTTAGATTTGATGTGCAACTACTAGAAAGACCCTTTCTGCTATAGTGGGAGGTTAAAATTTCATGTTCTGAAGCTTCCCTGAAAAGTTATGGCACAATGCACAAAAACGCTTTTCAGCCTGAGATAAGGTGGGTTTCGGAACGCCAAACATAAAAGTGTTGATAACTTTGGAAAAACACTTCAGACAGTTTAGATTTGATGTGCAACTACTAGAAAGACCCTTTCTGCTATAGTGGGAGGTTAAAATTTCATGTTCTGAAGCTTCCCTGAAAAGTTATGGCACAATGCACAAAAACGCTTTTCAGCCTGAGATAAGGTGGGTTTCGGAACGCCAAACATAAAAGTGTTGATAACTTTCGAAAAACACTTCAGAGAGCTTAGATTTGATGTGCACCTACTAGAAAGACCCTTTCTGCTATAGTGGGAGGTTAAAATTTCATGTTCTGAAGCTTTCCTGAAAAGTTATGGCACAATGCACAAAAACGCTTTTCAGCCTGAGATAAGGTGGGTTTCGGAACGCCAAACATAAAAGTGTTGATAACTTTCGAAAAACACTTCAGAGAGCTTAGATTTGATGTGCACCTACTAGAAAGACCCTTTCTGCTATAGTGGGAGGTTAAAATTTCATGTTCTGAAGCTTTCCTGAAAAGTTATGGCACAATGCACAAAAACGCTTTTCAGCCTGAGATAAGGTGGGTTTCGGAACGCCAAACATAAAAGTGTTGATAACTTTCGAAAAACACTTCAGAGAGCTTAGATTTGATGTGCACCTACTAGAAAGACCCTTTCTGCTATAGTGGGAGGTTAAAATTTCATGTTCTGAAGCTTCCCTGAAAAGTTATGGCACAATGCGTAAAAACGCTTTTCAGCCTGAGATAAGGTGGGTTTCGGAACGCCAAACATAAAAGTGTTGATAACTTTGGAAAAACACTTCAGACAGCTTAGATTTGATGTGCAACTACTAGAAAGACCCTTTCTGCTATAGTGGGAGGTTAAAATTTCATGTTCTGAAGCTTCCCTGAAAAGTTATGGCACAATGCACAAAAACGCTTTTCAGCCTGAGATAAGGTGGGTTTCGGAACGCCAAACATAAAAGTGTTGATAACTTTCGAAAAACACTTCAGACAGCTTAGATTTGATGTGCACCTACTAGAAAGACCCTTTCTGCTATAGTGGGAGGTTAAAATTTCATGTTCTGAAGCTTCCCTGAAAAGTTATGGCACAATGCGTAAAAACGCTTTTCAGCCTGAGATAAGGTGGGTTTCGGAACGCCAAACATAAAAGTGTTGATAACTTTGGAAAAACACTTCAGACAGTTTAGATTTGATGTGCAACTACTAGAAAGACCCTTTCTGCTATAGTGGGAGGTTAAAATTTCATGTTCTGAAGCTTCCCTGAAAAGTTATGGCACAATGCACAAAAACGCTTTTCAGCCTGAGATAAGGTGGGTTTCGGAACGCCAAACATAAAAGTGTTGATAACTTTTGAAAAACACTTCAGACAGCTTAGATTTGATGTGCAACTACTAGAAAGACCCTTTCTGCTATAGTGGGAGGTTAAAATTTCATGTTCTGAAGCTTCCCTGAAAAGTTATGGCACAATGCACAAAAACGCTTTTCAGCCTGAGATAAGGTGGGTTTCGGAACGCCAAACATAAAAGTGTTGATAACTTTGGAAAAACACTTCAGACAGTTTAGATTTGATGTGCAACTACTAGAAAGACCCTTTCTGCTATAGTGGGAGGTTAAAATTTCATGTTCTGAAGCTTCCCTGAAAAGTTATGGCACAATGCACAAAAACGCTTTTCAGCCTGAGATAAGGTGGGTTTCGGAACGCCAAACATAAAAGTGTTGATAACTTTTGAAAAACACTTCAGACAGCTTAGATTTGATGTGCAACTACTAGAAAGACCCTTTCTGCTATAGTGGGAGGTTAAAATTTCATGTTCTGAAGCTTCCCTGAAAAGTTATGGCACAATGCACAAAAACGCTTTTCAGCCTGAGATAAGGTGGGTTTCGGAACGCCAAACATAAAAGTGTTGATAACTTTGGAAAAACACTTCAGACAGTTTAGATTTGATGTGCAACTACTAGAAAGACCCTTTCTGCTATAGTGGGAGGTTAAAATTTCATGTTCTGAAGCTTCCCTGAAAAGTTATGGCACAATGCACAAAAACGCTTTTCAGCCTGAGATAAGGTGGGTTTCGGAACGCCAAACATAAAAGTGTTGATAACTTTGGAAAAACACTTCAGACAGTTTAGATTTGATGTGCAACTACTAGAAAGACCCTTTCTGCTATAGTGGGAAGTTAAAATTTCATGTTCTGAAGCTTCCCTGAAAAGTTATGGCACAATGCACAAAAACGCTTTTCAGCCTGAGATAAGGTGGGTTTCGGAACGCCAAACATAAAAGTGTTGATAACTTTCGAAAAACACTTCAGAGAGCTTAGATTTGATGTGCACCTACTAGAAAGACCCTTTCTGCTATAGTGGGAGGTTAAAATTTCATGTTCTGAAGCTTCCCTGAAAAGTTATGGCACAATGCACAAAAACGCTTTTCAGCCTGAGATAAGGTGGGTTTCGGAACGCCAAACATAAAAGTGTTGATAACTTTCGAAAAACACTTCAGAGAGCTTAGATTTGATGTGCACCTACTAGAAAGACCCTTTCTGCTATAGTGGGAGGTTAAAATTTCATGTTCTGAAGCTTTCCTGAAAAGTTATGGCACAATGCACAAAAACGCTTTTCAGCCTGAGATAAGGTGGGTTTCGGAACGCCAAACATAAAAGTGTTGATAACTTTCGAAAAACACTTCAGAGAGCTTAGATTTGATGTGCACCTACTAGAAAGACCCTTTCTGCTATAGTGGGAGGTTAAAATTTCATGTTCTGAAGCTTCCCTGAAAAGTTATGGCACAATGCGTAAAAACGCTTTTCAGCCTGAGATAAGGTGGGTTTCGGAACGCCAAACATAAAAGTGTTAATAACTTTGGAAAAACACTTCAGACAGTTTAGATTTGATGTGCAACTACTAGAAAGACCCTTTCTGCTATAGTGGGAGGTTAAAATTACATGTTCTGAAGCTTCCCTGAAAAGTTATGGCACAATGCACAAAAACGCTTTTCAGCCTGAGATAAGGTGGGTTTCGGAACGCCAAACATAAAAGTGTTGATAACTTTCGAAAAACACTTCAGAGAGCTTAGATTTGATGTGCACCTACTAGAAAGACCCTTTCTGCTATAGTGGGAGGTTAAAATTTCATGTTCTGAAGCTTCCCTGAAAAGTTATGGCACAATGCGTAAAAACGCTTTTCAGCCTGAGATAAGGTGGGTTTCGGAACGCCAAACATAAAAGTGTTGATAACTTTGGAAAAACACTTCAGACAGTTTAGATTTGATGTGCAACTACTAGAAAGACCCTTTCTGCTATAGTGGGAGGTTAAAATTTCATGTTCTGAAGCTTTCCTGAAAAGTTATGGCACAATGCACAAAAACGCTTTTCAGCCTGAGATAAGGTGGGTTTCGGAACGCCAAACATAAAAGTGTTGATAACTTTTGAAAAACACTTCAGACAGCTTAGATTTGATGTGCAACTACTAGAAAGACCCTTTCTGCTATAGTGGGAGGTTAAAATTTCATGTTCTGAAGCTTCCCTGAAAAGTTATGGCACAATGCACAAAAACGCTTTTCAGCCTGAGATAAGGTGGGTTTCGGAACGCCAAACATAAAAGTGTTGATAACTTTGGAAAAACACTTCAGACAGTTTAGATTTGATGTGCAACTACTAGAAAGACCCTTTCTGCTATAGTGGGAGGTTAAAATTTCATGTTCTGAAGCTTCCCTGAAAAGTTATGGCACAATGCACAAAAACGCTTTTCAGCCTGAGATAAGGTGGGTTTCGGAACGCCAAACATAAAAGTGTTGATAACTTTCGAAAAACAATTCAGAGAGCTTAGATTTGATGTGCACCTACTAGAAAGACCCTTTCTGCTATAGTGGGAGGTTAAAATTTCATGTTCTGAAGCTTTCCTGAAAAGTTATGGCACAATGCACAAAAACGCTTTTCAGCCTGAGATAAGGTGGGTTTCGGAACGCCAAACATAAAAGTGTTGATAACTTTGGAAAAACACTTCAGACAGTTTAGATTTGATGTGCAACTACTAGAAAGACCCTTTCTGCTATAGTGGGAGGTTAAAATTTCATGTTCTGAAGCTTCCCTGAAAAGTTATGGCACAATGCACAAAAACGCTTTTCAGCCTGAGATAAGGTGGGTTTCGGAACGCCAAACATAAAAGTGTTGATAACTTTGGAAAAACACTTCAGACAGTTTAGATTTGATGTGCAACTACTAGAAAGACCCTTTCTGCTATAGTGGGAGGTTAAAATTTCATGTTCTGAAGCTTCCCTGAAAAGTTATGGCACAATGCACAAAAACGCTTTTCAGCCTGAGATAAGGTGGGTTTCGGAACGCCAAACATAAAAGTGTTGATAACTTTGGAAAAACACTTCAGACAGTTTAGATTTGATGTGCAACTACTAGAAAGACCCTTTCTGCTATAGTGGGAGGTTAAAATTTCATGTTCTGAAGCTTCCCTGAAAAGTTATGGCACAATGCACAAAAACGCTTTTCAGCCTGAGATAAGGTGGGTTTCGGAACGCCAAACATAAAAGTGTTGATAACTTTCGAAAAACACTTCAGAGAGCTTAGATTTGATGTGCACCTACTAGAAAGACCCTTTCTGCTATAGTGGGAGGTTAAAATTTCATGTTCTGAAGCTTCCCTGAAAAGTTATGGGACAATGCGTAAAAACGCTTTTCAGCCTGAGATAAGGTGGGTTTCGGAACGCCAAACATAAAAGTGTTGATAACTTTGGAAAAACACTTCAGACAGTTTAGATTTGATGTGCAACTACTAGAAAGACCCTTTCTGCTATAGTGGGAGGTTAAAATTTCATGTTCTGAAGCTTTCCTGAAAAGTTATGGCACAATGCACAAAAACGCTTTTCAGCCTGAGATAAGGTGGGTTTCGGAACGCCAAACATAAAAGTGTTGATAACTTTGGAAAAACACTTCAGACAGTTTAGATTTGATGTGCAACTACTAGAAAGACCCTTTCTGCTATAGTGGGAGGTTAAAATTTCATGTTCTGAAGCTTTCCTGAAAAGTTATGGCACAATGCACAAAAACGCTTTTCAGCCTGAGATAAGGTGGGTTTCGGAACGCCAAACATAAAAGTGTTGATAACTTTCGAAAAACACTTCAGACAGCTTAGATTTGATGTGCAACTACTAGAAAGACCCTTTCTGCTATAGTGGGAGGTTAAAATTTCATGTTCTGAAGCTTCCCTGAAAAGTTATGGCACAATGCACAAAAACGCTTTTCAGCCTGAGATAAGGTGGGTTTCGGAACGCCAAACATAAAAGTGTTGATAACTTTGGAAAAACACTTCAGACAGTTTAGATTTGATGTGCAACTACTAGAAAGACCCTTTCTGCTATAGTGGGAGGTTAAAATTTCATGTTCTGAAGCTTCCCTGAAAAGTTATGGCACAATGCGTAAAAACGCATTTCAGCCTGAGATAAGGTGGGTTTCGGAACGCCAAACATAAAAGTGTTGATAACTTTGGAAAAACACTTCAGACAGTTTAGATTTGATGTGCAACTACTAGAAAGACCCTTTCTGCTATAGTGGGAGGTTAAAATTTCATGTTCTGAAGCTTTCCTGAAAAGTTATGGCACAATGCACAAAAACGCTTTTCAGCCTGAGATAAGGTGGGTTTCGGAACGCCAAACATAAAAGTGTTGATAACTTTTGAAAAACACTTCAGACAGCTTAGATTTGATGTGCAACTACTAGAAAGACCCTTTCTGCTATAGTGGGAGGTTAAAATTTCATGTTCTGAAGCTTCCCTGAAAAGTTATGGCACAATGCACAAAAACGCTTTTCAGCCTGAGATAAGGTGGGTTTCGGAACGCCAAACATAAAAGTGTTGATAACTTTGGAAAAACACTTCAGACAGTTTAGATTTGATGTGCAACTACTAGAAAGACCCTTTCTGCTATAGTGGGAGGTTAAAATTTCATGTTCTGAAGCTTCCCTGAAAAGTTATGGCACAATGCGTAAAAACGCTTTTCAGCCTGAGATAAGGTGGGTTTCGGAACGCCAAACATAAAAGTGTTGATAACTTTGGAAAAACACTTCAGACAGTTTAGATTTGATGTGCAACTACTAGAAAGACCCTTTCTGCTATAGTGGGAGGTTAAAATTTCATGTTCTGAAGCTTTCCTGAAAAGTTATGGCACAATGCACAAAAACGCTTTTCAGCCTGAGATAAGGTGGGTTTCGGAACGCCAAACATAAAAGTGTTGATAACTTTTGAAAAACACTTCAGACAGCTTAGATTTGATGTGCAACTACTAGAAAGACCCTTTCTGCTATAGTGGGAGGTTAAAATTTCATGTTCTGAAGCTTCCCTGAAAAGTTATGGCACAATGCACAAAAACGCTTTTCAGCCTGAGATAAGGTGGGTTTCGGAACGCCAAACATAAAAGTGTTGATAACTTTCGAAAAACACTTCAGAGAGCTTAGATTTGATGTGCACCTACTAGAAAGACCCTTTCTGCTATAGTGGGAGGTTAAAATTTCATGTTCTGAAGCTTCCCTGAAAAGTTATGGCACAATGCGTAAAAACGCTTTTCAGCCTGAGATAAGGTGGGTTTCGGAACGCCAAACATAAAAGTGTTGATAACTTTCGAAAAACACTTCAGACAGCTTAGATTTGATGTGCAACTACTAGAAAGACCCTTTCTGCTATAGTGGGAGGTTAAAATTTCATGTTCTGAAGCTTCCCTGAAAAGTTATGGCACAATGCACAAAAACGCTTTTCAGCCTGAGATAAGGTGGGTTTCGGAACGCCAAACATAAAAGTGTTGATAACTTTGGAAAAACACTTCAGACAGTTTAGATTTGATGTGCAACTACTAGAAAGACCCTTTCTGCTATAGTGGGAGGTTAAAATTTCATGTTCTGAAGCTTCCCTGAAAAGTTATGGCACAATGCGTAAAAACGCATTTCAGCCTGAGATAAGGTGGGTTTCGGAACGCCAAACATAAAAGTGTTGATAACTTTGGAAAAACACTTCAGACAGTTTAGATTTGATGTGCAACTACTAGAAAGACCCTTTCTGCTATAGTGGGAGGTTAAAATTTCATGTTCTGAAGCTTTCCTGAAAAGTTATGGCACAATGCACAAAAACGCTTTTCAGCCTGAGATAAGGTGGGTTTCGGAACGCCAAACATAAAAGTGTTGATAACTTTTGAAAAACACTTCAGACAGCTTAGATTTGATGTGCAACTACTAGAAAGACCCTTTCTGCTATAGTGGGAGGTTAAAATTTCATGTTCTGAAGCTTCCCTGAAAAGTTATGGCACAATGCACAAAAACGCTTTTCAGCCTGAGATAAGGTGGGTTTCGGAACGCCAAACATAAAAGTGTTGATAACTTTGGAAAAACACTTCAGACAGTTTAGATTTGATGTGCAACTACTAGAAAGACCCTTTCTGCTATAGTGGGAGGTTAAAATTTCATGTTCTGAAGCTTCCCTGAAAAGTTATGGCACAATGCGTAAAAACGCTTTTCAGCCTGAGATAAGGTGGGTTTCGGAACGCCAAACATAAAAGTGTTGATAACTTTGGAAAAACACTTCAGACAGTTTAGATTTGATGTGCAACTACTAGAAAGACCCTTTCTGCTATAGTGGGAGGTTAAAATTTCATGTTCTGAAGCTTTCCTGAAAAGTTATGGCACAATGCACAAAAACGCTTTTCAGCCTGAGATAAGGTGGGTTTCGGAACGCCAAACATAAAAGTGTTGATAACTTTTGAAAAACACTTCAGACAGCTTAGATTTGATGTGCAACTACTAGAAAGACCCTTTCTGCTATAGTGGGAGGTTAAAATTTCATGTTCTGAAGCTTCCCTGAAAAGTTATGGCACAATGCACAAAAACGCTTTTCAGCCTGAGATAAGGTGGGTTTCGGAACGCCAAACATAAAAGTGTTGATAACTTTCGAAAAACACTTCAGAGAGCTTAGATTTGATGTGCACCTACTAGAAAGACCCTTTCTGCTATAGTGGGAGGTTAAAATTTCATGTTCTGAAGCTTCCCTGAAAAGTTATGGCACAATGCGTAAAAACGCTTTTCAGCCTGAGATAAGGTGGGTTTCGGAACGCCAAACATAAAAGTGTTGATAACTTTGGAAAAACACTTCAGACAGTTTAGATTTGATGTGCAACTACTAGAAAGACCCTTTCTGCTATAGTGGGAGGTTAAAATTTCATGTTCTGAAGCTTTCCTGAAAAGTTATGGCACAATGCACAAAAACGCTTTTCAGCCTGAGATAAGGTGGGTTTCGGAACGCCAAACATAAAAGTGTTGATAACTTTGGAAAAACACTTCAGACAGTTTAGATTTGATGTGCAACTTCTAGAAAGACCCTTTCTGCTATAGTGGGAGGTTAAAATTTCATGTTCTGAAGCTTCCCTGAAAAGTTATGGCACAATGCACAAAAACGCTTTTCAGCCTGAGATAAGGTGGGTTTCGGAACGCCAAACATAAAAGTGTTGATAACTTTCGAAAAACACTTCAGAGAGCTTAGATTTGATGTGCACCTACTAGAAAGACCCTTTCTGCTATAGTGGGAGGTTAAAATTTCATGTTCTGAAGCTTCCCTGAAAAGTTATGGCACAATGCGTAAAAACGCTTTTCAGCCTGAGATAAGGTGGGTTTCGGAACGCCAAACATAAAAGTGCTGATAACTTTGGAAAAACACTTCAGACAGTTTAGATTTGATGTGCAACTACTAGAAAGACCCTTTCTGCTATAGTGGGAGGTTAAAATTTCATGTTCTGAAGCTTTCCTGAAAAGTTATGGCACAATGCACAAAAACGCTTTTCAGCCTGAGATAAGGTGGGTTTCGGAACGCCAAACATAAAAGTGTTGATAACTATTGAAAAACACTTCAGACAGCTTAGATTTGATGTGCAACTACTAGAAAGACCCTTTCTGCTATAGTGGGAGGTTAAAATTTCATGTTCTGAAGCTTCCCTGAAAAGTTATGGCACAATGCACAAAAACGCTTTTCAGCCTGAGATAAGGTGGGTTTCGGAACGCCAAACATAAAAGTGTTGATAACTTTGGAAAAACACTTCAGACAGTTTAGATTTGATGTGCAACTACTAGAAAGACCCTTTCTGCTATAGTGGGAGGTTAAAATTTCATGTTCTGAAGCTTCCCTGAAAAGTTATGGCACAATGCACAAAAACGCTTTTCAGCCTGAGATAAGGTGGGTTTCGGAACGCCAAACATAAAAGTGTTGATAACTTTGGAAAAACACTTCAGACAGTTTAGATTTGATGTGCAACTACTAGAAAGACCCTTTCTGCTATAGTGGGAGGTTAAAATTTCATGTTCTGAAGCTTCCCTGAAAAGTTATGGCACAATGCACAAAAACGCTTTTCAGCCTGAGATAAGGTGGGTTTCGGAACGCCAAACATAAAAGTGTTGATAACTTTCGAAAAACACTTCAGAGAGCTTAGATTTGATGTGCACCTACTAGAAAGACCCTTTCTGCTATAGTGGGAGGTTAAAATTTCATGTTCTGAAGCTTTCCTGAAAAGTTATGGCACAATGCACAAAAACGCTTTTCAGCCTGAGATAAGGTGGGTTTCGGAACGCCAAACATAAAAGTGTTGATAACTTTCGAAAAACACTTCAGAGAGCTTAGATTTGATGTGCACCTACTAGAAAGACCCTTTCTGCTATAGTGGGAGGTTAAAATTTCATGTTCTGAAGCTTTCCTGAAAAGTTATGGCACAATGCACAAAAACGCTTTTCAGCCTGAGATAAGGTGGGTTTCGGAACGCCAAACATAAAAGTGTTGATAACTTTCGAAAAACACTTCAGAGAGCTTAGATTTGATGTGCACCTACTAGAAAGACCCTTTCTGCTATAGTGGGAGGTTAAAATTTCATGTTCTGAAGCTTCCCTGAAAAGTTATGGCACAATGCGTAAAAACGCTTTTCAGCCTGAGATAAGGTGGGTTTCGGAACGCCAAACATAAAAGTGTTGATAACTTTGGAAAAACACTTCAGACAGCTTAGATTTGATGTGCAACTACTAGAAAGACCCTTTCTGCTATAGTGGGAGGTTAAAATTTCATGTTCTGAAGCTTCCCTGAAAAGTTATGGCACAATGCACAAAAACGCTTTTCAGCCTGAGATAAGGTGGGTTTCGGAACGCCAAACATAAAAGTGTTGATAACTTTTGAAAAACACTTCAGACAGCTTAGATTTGATGTGCAACTACTCGAAAGACCCTTTCTGCTATAGTGGGAGGTTAAAATTTCATGTTCTGAAGCTTCCCTGAAAAGTTATGGCACAATGCACAAAAACGCTTTTCAGCCTGAGATAAGGTGGGTTTCGGAACGCCAAACATAAAAGTGTTGATAACTTTGGAAAAACACTTCAGACAGTTTAGATTTGATGTGCAACTACTAGAAAGACCCTTTCTGCTATAGTGGGAGGTTAAAATTTCATGTTCTGAAGCTTCCCTGAAAAGTTATGGCACAATGCACAAAAACGCTTTTCAGCCTGAGATAAGGTGGGTTTCGGAACGCCAAACATAAAAGTGTTGATAACTTTGGAAAAACACTTCAGACAGTTTAGATTTGATGTGCAACTACTAGAAAGACCCTTTCTGCTATAGTGGGAGGTTAAAATTTCATGTTCTGAAGCTTCCCTGAAAAGTTATGGCACAATGCACAAAAACGCTTTTCAGCCTGAGATAAGGTGGGTTTCGGAACGCCAAACATAAAAGTGTTGATAACTTTCGAAAAACACTTCAGAGAGCTTAGATTTGATGTGCACCTACTAGAAAGACCCTTTCTGCTATAGTGGGAGGTTAAAATTTCATGTTCTGAAGCTTCCCTGAAAAGTTATGGGACAATGCGTAAAAACGCTTTTCAGCCTGAGATAAGGTGGGTTTCGGAACGCCAAACATAAAAGTGTTGATAACTTTGGAAAAACACTTCAGACAGTTTAGATTTGATGTGCAACTACTAGAAAGACCCTTTCTGCTATAGTGGGAGGTTAAAATTTCATGTTCTGAAGCTTTCCTGAAAAGTTATGGCACAATGCACAAAAACGCTTTTCAGCCTGAGATAAGGTGGGTTTCGGAACGCCAAACATAAAAGTGTTGATAACTTTGGAAAAACACTTCAGACAGTTTAGATTTGATGTGCAACTACTAGAAAGACCCTTTCTGCTATAGTGGGAGGTTAAAATTTCATGTTCTGAAGCTTTCCTGAAAAGTTATGGCACAATGCACAAAAACGCTTTTCAGCTGAGATAAGGTGGGTTTCGGAACGCCAAACATAAAAGTGTTGATAACTTTCGAAAAACACTTCAGACAGCTTAGATTTGATGTGCAACTACTAGAAAGACCCTTTCTGCTATAGTGGGAGGTTAAAATTTCATGTTCTGAAGCTTCCCTGAAAAGTTATGGCACAATGCACAAAAACGCTTTTCAGCCTGAGATAAGGTGGGTTTCGGAACGCCAAACATAAAAGTGTTGATAACTTTGGAAAAACACTTCAGACAGTTTAGATTTGATGTGCAACTACTAGAAAGACCCTTTCTGCTATAGTGGGAGGTTAAAATTTCATGTTCTGAAGCTTCCCTGAAAAGTTATGGCACAATGCGTAAAAACGCATTTCAGCCTGAGATAAGGTGGGTTTCGGAACGCCAAACATAAAAGTGTTGATAACTTTGGAAAAACACTTCAGACAGTTTAGATTTGATGTGCAACTACTAGAAAGACCCTTTCTGCTATAGTGGGAGGTTAAAATTTCATGTTCTGAAGCTTTCCTGAAAAGTTATGGCACAATGCACAAAAACGCTTTTCAGCCTGAGATAAGGTGGGTTTCGGAACGCCAAACATAAAAGTGTTGATAACTTTTGAAAAACACTTCAGACAGCTTAGATTTGATGTGCAACTACTAGAAAGACCCTTTCTGCTATAGTGGGAGGTTAAAATTTCATGTTCTGAAGCTTCCCTGAAAAGTTATGGCACAATGCACAAAAACGCTTTTCAGCCTGAGATAAGGTGGGTTTCGGAACGCCAAACATAAAAGTGTTGATAACTTTGGAAAAACACTTCAGACAGTTTAGATTTGATGTGCAACTACTAGAAAGACCCTTTCTGCTATAGTGGGAGGTTAAAATTTCATGTTCTGAAGCTTCCCTGAAAAGTTATGGCACAATGCGTAAAAACGCTTTTCAGCCTGAGATAAGGTGGGTTTCGGAACGCCAAACATAAAAGTGTTGATAACTTTGGAAAAACACTTCAGACAGTTTAGATTTGATGTGCAACTACTAGAAAGACCCTTTCTGCTATAGTGGGAGGTTAAAATTTCATGTTCTGAAGCTTTCCTGAAAAGTTATGGCACAATGCACAAAAACGCTTTTCAGCCTGAGATAAGGTGGGTTTCGGAACGCCAAACATAAAAGTGTTGATAACTTTTGAAAAACACTTCAGACAGCTTAGATTTGATGTGCAACTACTAGAAAGACCCTTTCTGCTATAGTGGGAGGTTAAAATTTCATGTTCTGAAGCTTCCCTGAAAAGTTATGGCACAATGCACAAAAACGCTTTTCAGCCTGAGATAAGGTGGGTTTCGGAACGCCAAACATAAAAGTGTTGATAACTTTCGAAAAACACTTCAGAGAGCTTAGATTTGATGTGCACCTACTAGAAAGACCCTTTCTGCTATAGTGGGAGGTTAAAATTTCATGTTCTGAAGCTTCCCTGAAAAGTTATGGCACAATGCGTAAAAACGCTTTTCAGCCTGAGATAAGGTGGGTTTCGGAACGCCAAACATAAAAGTGTTGATAACTTTGGAAAAACACTTCAGACAGTTTAGATTTGATGTGCAACTACTAGAAAGACCCTTTCTGCTATAGTGGGAGGTTAAAATTTCATGTTCTGAAGCTTTCCTGAAAAGTTATGGCACAATGCACAAAAACGCTTTTCAGCCTGAGATAAGGTGGGTTTCGGAACGCCAAACATAAAAGTGTTGATAACTTTGGAAAAACACTTCAGACAGTTTAGATTTGATGTGCAACTTCTAGAAAGACCCTTTCTGCTATAGTGGGAGGTTAAAATTTCATGTTCTGAAGCTTCCCTGAAAAGTTATGGCACAATGCACAAAAACGCTTTTCAGCCTGAGATAAGGTGGGTTTCGGAACGCCAAACATAAAAGTGTTGATAACTTTCGAAAAACACTTCAGAGAGCTTAGATTTGATGTGCACCTACTAGAAAGACCCTTTCTGCTATAGTGGGAGGTTAAAATTTCATGTTCTGAAGCTTCCCTGAAAAGTTATGGCACAATGCGTAAAAACGCTTTTCAGCCTGAGATAAGGTGGGTTTCGGAACGCCAAACATAAAAGTGCTGATAACTTTGGAAAAACACTTCAGACAGTTTAGATTTGATGTGCAACTACTAGAAAGACCCTTTCTGCTATAGTGGGAGGTTAAAATTTCATGTTCTGAAGCTTTCCTGAAAAGTTATGGCACAATGCACAAAAACGCTTTTCAGCCTGAGATAAGGTGGGTTTCGGAACGCCAAACATAAAAGTGTTGATAACTATTGAAAAACACTTCAGACAGCTTAGATTTGATGTGCAACTACTAGAAAGACCCTTTCTGCTATAGTGGGAGGTTAAAATTTCATGTTCTGAAGCTTCCCTGAAAAGTTATGGCACAATGCACAAAAACGCTTTTCAGCCTGAGATAAGGTGGGTTTCGGAACGCCAAACATAAAAGTGTTGATAACTTTGGAAAAACACTTCAGACAGTTTAGATTTGATGTGCAACTACTAGAAAGACCCTTTCTGCTATAGTGGGAGGTTAAAATTTCATGTTCTGAAGCTTCCCTGAAAAGTTATGGCACAATGCACAAAAACGCTTTTCAGCCTGAGATAAGGTGGGTTTCGGAACGCCAAACATAAAAGTGTTGATAACTTTGGAAAAACACTTCAGACAGTTTAGATTTGATGTGCAACTACTAGAAAGACCCTTTCTGCTATAGTGGGAGGTTAAAATTTCATGTTCTGAAGCTTCCCTGAAAAGTTATGGCACAATGCACAAAAACGCTTTTCAGCCTGAGATAAGGTGGGTTTCGGAACGCCAAACATAAAAGTGTTGATAACTTTCGAAAAACACTTCAGAGAGCTTAGATTTGATGTGCACCTACTAGAAAGACCCTTTCTGCTATAGTGGGAGGTTAAAATTTCATGTTCTGAAGCTTTCCTGAAAAGTTATGGCACAATGCACAAAAACGCTTTTCAGCCTGAGATAAGGTGGGTTTCGGAACGCCAAACATAAAAGTGTTGATAACTTTCGAAAAACACTTCAGAGAGCTTAGATTTGATGTGCACCTACTAGAAAGACCCTTTCTGCTATAGTGGGAGGTTAAAATTTCATGTTCTGAAGCTTTCCTGAAAAGTTATGGCACAATGCACAAAAACGCTTTTCAGCCTGAGATAAGGTGGGTTTCGGAACGCCAAACATAAAAGTGTTGATAACTTTCGAAAAACACTTCAGAGAGCTTAGATTTGATGTGCACCTACTAGAAAGACCCTTTCTGCTATAGTGGGAGGTTAAAATTTCATGTTCTGAAGCTTCCCTGAAAAGTTATGGCACAATGCGTAAAAACGCTTTTCAGCCTGAGATAAGGTGGGTTTCGGAACGCCAAACATAAAAGTGTTGATAACTTTGGAAAAACACTTCAGACAGCTTAGATTTGATGTGCAACTACTAGAAAGACCCTTTCTGCTATAGTGGGAGGTTAAAATTTCATGTTCTGAAGCTTCCCTGAAAAGTTATGGCACAATGCACAAAAACGCTTTTCAGCCTGAGATAAGGTGGGTTTCGGAACGCCAAACATAAAAGTGTTGATAACTTTCGAAAAACACTTCAGACAGCTTAGATTTGATGTGCACCTACTAGAAAGACCCTTTCTGCTATAGTGGGAGGTTAAAATTTCATGTTCTGAAGCTTCCCTGAAAAGTTATGGCACAATGCGTAAAAACGCTTTTCAGCCTGAGATAAGGTGGGTTTCGGAACGCCAAACATAAAAGTGTTGATAACTTTGGAAAAACACTTCAGACAGTTTAGATTTGATGTGCAACTACTAGAAAGACCCTTTCTGCTATAGTGGGAGGTTAAAATTTCATGTTCTGAAGCTTCCCTGAAAAGTTATGGCACAATGCACAAAAACGCTTTTCAGCCTGAGATAAGGTGGGTTTCGGAACGCCAAACATAAAAGTGTTGATAACTTTTGAAAAACACTTCAGACAGCTTAGATTTGATGTGCAACTACTAGAAAGACCCTTTCTGCTATAGTGGGAGGTTAAAATTTCATGTTCTGAAGCTTCCCTGAAAAGTTATGGCACAATGCACAAAAACGCTTTTCAGCCTGAGATAAGGTGGGTTTCGGAACGCCAAACATAAAAGTGTTGATAACTTTGGAAAAACACTTCAGACAGTTTAGATTTGATGTGCAACTACTAGAAAGACCCTTTCTGCTATAGTGGGAGGTTAAAATTTCATGTTCTGAAGCTTCCCTGAAAAGTTATGGCACAATGCACAAAAACGCTTTTCAGCCTGAGATAAGGTGGGTTTCGGAACGCCAAACATAAAAGTGTTGATAACTTTTGAAAAACACTTCAGACAGCTTAGATTTGATGTGCAACTACTAGAAAGACCCTTTCTGCTATAGTGGGAGGTTAAAATTTCATGTTCTGAAGCTTCCCTGAAAAGTTATGGCACAATGCACAAAAACGCTTTTCAGCCTGAGATAAGGTGGGTTTCGGAACGCCAAACATAAAAGTGTTGATAACTTTGGAAAAACACTTCAGACAGTTTAGATTTGATGTGCAACTACTAGAAAGACCCTTTCTGCTATAGTGGGAGGTTAAAATTTCATGTTCTGAAGCTTCCCTGAAAAGTTATGGCACAATGCACAAAAACGCTTTTCAGCCTGAGATAAGGTGGGTTTCGGAACGCCAAACATAAAAGTGTTGATAACTTTGGAAAAACACTTCAGACAGTTTAGATTTGATGTGCAACTACTAGAAAGACCCTTTCTGCTATAGTGGGAGGTTAAAATTTCATGTTCTGAAGCTTCCCTGAAAAGTTATGGCACAATGCACAAAAACGCTTTTCAGCCTGAGATAAGGTGGGTTTCGGAACGCCAAACATAAAAGTGTTGATAACTTTCGAAAAACACTTCAGAGAGCTTAGATTTGATGTGCACCTACTAGAAAGACCCTTTCTGCTATAGTGGGAGGTTAAAATTTCATGTTCTGAAGCTTCCCTGAAAAGTTATGGCACAATGCACAAAAACGCTTTTCAGCCTGAGATAAGGTGGGTTTCGGAACGCCAAACATAAAAGTGTTGATAACTTTCGAAAAACACTTCAGAGAGCTTAGATTTGATGTGCACCTACTAGAAAGACCCTTTCTGCTATAGTGGGAGGTTAAAATTTCATGTTCTGAAGCTTTCCTGAAAAGTTATGGCACAATGCACAAAAACGCTTTTCAGCCTGAGATAAGGTGGGTTTCGGAACGCCAAACATAAAAGTGTTGATAACTTTCGAAAAACACTTCAGAGAGCTTAGATTTGATGTGCACCTACTAGAAAGACCCTTTCTGCTATAGTGGGAGGTTAAAATTTCATGTTCTGAAGCTTCCCTGAAAAGTTATGGCACAATGCACAAAAACGCTTTTCAGCCTGAGATAAGGTGGGTTTCGGAACGCCAAACATAAAAGTGTTGATAACTTTCGAAAAACACTTCAGAGAGCTTAGATTTGATGTGCACCTACTAGAAAGACCCTTTCTGCTATAGTGGGAGGTTAAAATTTCATGTTCTGAAGCTTCCCTGAAAAGTTATGGCACAATGCGTAAAAACGCTTTTCAGCCTGAGATAAGGTGGGTTTCGGAACGCCAAACATAAAAGTGCTGATAACTTTGGAAAAACACTTCAGACAGTTTAGATTTGATGTGCAACTACTAGAAAGACCCTTTCTGCTATAGTGGGAGGTTAAAATTTCATGTTCTGAAGCTTTCCTGAAAAGTTATGGCACAATGCACAAAAACGCTTTTCAGCCTGAGATAAGGTGGGTTTCGGAACGCCAAACATAAAAGTGTTGATAACTATTGAAAAACACTTCAGACAGCTTAGATTTGATGTGCAACTACTAGAAAGACCCTTTCTGCTATAGTGGGAGGTTAAAATTTCATGTTCTGAAGCTTCCCTGAAAAGTTATGGCACAATGCACAAAAACGCTTTTCAGCCTGAGATAAGGTGGGTTTCGGAACGCCAAACATAAAAGTGTTGATAACTTTGGAAAAACACTTCAGACAGTTTAGATTTGATGTGCAACTACTAGAAAGACCCTTTCTGCTATAGTGGGAGGTTAAAATTTCATGTTCTGAAGCTTCCCTGAAAAGTTATGGCACAATGCACAAAAACGCTTTTCAGCCTGAGATAAGGTGGGTTTCGGAACGCCAAACATAAAAGTGTTGATAACTTTGGAAAAACACTTCAGACAGTTTAGATTTGATGTGCAACTACTAGAAAGACCCTTTCTGCTATAGTGGGAGGTTAAAATTTCATGTTCTGAAGCTTCCCTGAAAAGTTATGGCACAATGCACAAAAACGCTTTTCAGCCTGAGATAAGGTGGGTTTCGGAACGCCAAACATAAAAGTGTTGATAACTTTCGAAAAACACTTCAGAGAGCTTAGATTTGATGTGCACCTACTAGAAAGACCCTTTCTGCTATAGTGGGAGGTTAAAATTTCATGTTCTGAAGCTTTCCTGAAAAGTTATGGCACAATGCACAAAAACGCTTTTCAGCCTGAGATAAGGTGGGTTTCGGAACGCCAAACATAAAAGTGTTGATAACTTTCGAAAAACACTTCAGAGAGCTTAGATTTGATGTGCACCTACTAGAAAGACCCTTTCTGCTATAGTGGGAGGTTAAAATTTCATGTTCTGAAGCTTTCCTGAAAAGTTATGGCACAATGCACAAAAACGCTTTTCAGCCTGAGATAAGGTGGGTTTCGGAACGCCAAACATAAAAGTGTTGATAACTTTCGAAAAACACTTCAGAGAGCTTAGATTTGATGTGCACCTACTAGAAAGACCCTTTCTGCTATAGTGGGAGGTTAAAATTTCATGTTCTGAAGCTTCCCTGAAAAGTTATGGCACAATGCGTAAAAACGCTTTTCAGCCTGAGATAAGGTGGGTTTCGGAACGCCAAACATAAAAGTGTTGATAACTTTGGAAAAACACTTCAGACAGCTTAGATTTGATGTGCAACTACTAGAAAGACCCTTTCTGCTATAGTGGGAGGTTAAAATTTCATGTTCTGAAGCTTCCCTGAAAAGTTATGGCACAATGCACAAAAACGCTTTTCAGCCTGAGATAAGGTGGGTTTCGGAACGCCAAACATAAAAGTGTTGATAACTTTCGAAAAACACTTCAGACAGCTTAGATTTGATGTGCACCTACTAGAAAGACCCTTTCTGCTATAGTGGGAGGTTAAAATTTCATGTTCTGAAGCTTCCCTGAAAAGTTATGGCACAATGCGTAAAAACGCTTTTCAGCCTGAGATAAGGTGGGTTTCGGAACGCCAAACATAAAAGTGTTGATAACTTTGGAAAAACACTTCAGACAGTTTAGATTTGATGTGCAACTACTAGAAAGACCCTTTCTGCTATAGTGGGAGGTTAAAATTTCATGTTCTGAAGCTTCCCTGAAAAGTTATGGCACAATGCACAAAAACGCTTTTCAGCCTGAGATAAGGTGGGTTTCGGAACGCCAAACATAAAAGTGTTGATAACTTTTGAAAAACACTTCAGACAGCTTAGATTTGATGTGCAACTACTAGAAAGACCCTTTCTGCTATAGTGGGAGGTTAAAATTTCATGTTCTGAAGCTTCCCTGAAAAGTTATGGCACAATGCACAAAAACGCTTTTCAGCCTGAGATAAGGTGGGTTTCGGAACGCCAAACATAAAAGTGTTGATAACTTTGGAAAAACACTTCAGACAGTTTAGATTTGATGTGCAACTACTAGAAAGACCCTTTCTGCTATAGTGGGAGGTTAAAATTTCATGTTCTGAAGCTTCCCTGAAAAGTTATGGCACAATGCACAAAAACGCTTTTCAGCCTGAGATAAGGTGGGTTTCGGAACGCCAAACATAAAAGTGTTGATAACTTTTGAAAAACACTTCAGACAGCTTAGATTTGATGTGCAACTACTAGAAAGACCCTTTCTGCTATAGTGGGAGGTTAAAATTTCATGTTCTGAAGCTTCCCTGAAAAGTTATGGCACAATGCACAAAAACGCTTTTCAGCCTGAGATAAGGTGGGTTTCGGAACGCCAAACATAAAAGTGTTGATAACTTTGGAAAAACACTTCAGACAGTTTAGATTTGATGTGCAACTACTAGAAAGACCCTTTCTGCTATAGTGGGAGGTTAAAATTTCATGTTCTGAAGCTTCCCTGAAAAGTTATGGCACAATGCACAAAAACGCTTTTCAGCCTGAGATAAGGTGGGTTTCGGAACGCCAAACATAAAAGTGTTGATAACTTTGGAAAAACACTTCAGACAGTTTAGATTTGATGTGCAACTACTAGAAAGACCCTTTCTGCTATAGTGGGAGGTTAAAATTTCATGTTCTGAAGCTTCCCTGAAAAGTTATGGCACAATGCACAAAAACGCTTTTCAGCCTGAGATAAGGTGGGTTTCGGAACGCCAAACATAAAAGTGTTGATAACTTTCGAAAAACACTTCAGAGAGCTTAGATTTGATGTGCACCTACTAGAAAGACCCTTTCTGCTATAGTGGGAGGTTAAAATTTCATGTTCTGAAGCTTCCCTGAAAAGTTATGGCACAATGCACAAAAACGCTTTTCAGCCTGAGATAAGGTGGGTTTCGGAACGCCAAACATAAAAGTGTTGATAACTTTCGAAAAACACTTCAGAGAGCTTAGATTTGATGTGCACCTACTAGAAAGACCCTTTCTGCTATAGTGGGAGGTTAAAATTTCATGTTCTGAAGCTTTCCTGAAAAGTTATGGCACAATGCACAAAAACGCTTTTCAGCCTGAGATAAGGTGGGTTTCGGAACGCCAAACATAAAAGTGTTGATAACTTTCGAAAAACACTTCAGAGAGCTTAGATTTGATGTGCACCTACTAGAAAGACCCTTTCTGCTATAGTGGGAGGTTAAAATTTCATGTTCTGAAGCTTCCCTGAAAAGTTATGGCACAATGCGTAAAAACGCTTTTCAGCCTGAGATAAGGTGGGTTTCGGAACGCCAAACATAAAAGTGTTGATAACTTTGGAAAAACACTTCAGACAGCTTAGATTTGATGTGCAACTACTAGAAAGACCCTTTCTGCTATAGTGGGAGGTTAAAATTTCATGTTCTGAAGCTTCCCTGAAAAGTTATGGCACAATGCACAAAAACGCTTTTCAGCCTGAGATAAGGTGGGTTTCGGAACGCCAAACATCAAAGTGTTGATAACTTTCGAAAAACACTTCAGACAGCTTAGATTTGATGTGCACCTACTAGAAAGACCCTTTCTGCTATAGCGGGAGGTTAAAATTTCATGTTCTGAAGCTTCCCTGAAAAGTTATGGCACAATGCGTAAAAACGCTTTTCAGCCTGAGATAAGGTGGGTTTCGGAACGCCAAACATAAAAGTGTTGATAACTTTGGAAAAACACTTCAGACAGTTTAGATTTGATGTGCAACTACTAGAAAGACCCTTTCTGCTATAGTGGGAGGTTAAAATTTCATGTTCTGAAGCTTCCCTGAAAAGTTATGGCACAATGCACAAAAACGCTTTTCAGCCTGAGATAAGGTGGGTTTCGGAACGCCAAACATAAAAGTGTTAATAACTTTGGAAAAACACTTCAGACAGTTTAGATTTGATGTGCAACTACTAGAAAGACCCTTTCTGCTATAGTGGGAGGTTAAAATTACATGTTCTGAAGCTTCCCTGAAAAGTTATGGCACAATGCACAAAAACGCTTTTCAGCCTGAGATAAGGTGGGTTTCGGAACGCCAAACATAAAAGTGTTGATAACTTTCGAAAAACACTTCAGAGAGCTTAGATTTGATGTGCACCTACTAGAAAGACCCTTTCTGCTATAGTGGGAGGTTAAAATTTCATGTTCTGAAGCTTCCCTGAAAAGTTATGGCACAATGCGTAAAAACGCTTTTCAGCCTGAGATAAGGTGGGTTTCGGAACGCCAAACATAAAAGTGTTGATAACTTTGGAAAAACACTTCAGACAGTTTAGATTTGATGTGCAACTACTAGAAAGACCCTTTCTGCTATAGTGGGAGGTTAAAATTTCATGTTCTGAAGCTTTCCTGAAAAGTTATGGCACAATGCACAAAAACGCTTTTCAGCCTGAGATAAGGTGGGTTTCGGAACGCCAAACATAAAAGTGTTGATAACTTTTGAAAAACACTTCAGACAGCTTAGATTTGATGTGCAACTACTAGAAAGACCCTTTCTGCTATAGTGGGAGGTTAAAATTTCATGTTCTGAAGCTTCCCTGAAAAGTTATGGCACAATGCACAAAAACGCTTTTCAGCCTGAGATAAGGTGGGTTTCGGAACGCCAAACATAAAAGTGTTGATAACTTTGGAAAAACACTTCAGACAGTTTAGATTTGATGTGCAACTACTAGAAAGACCCTTTCTGCTATAGTGGGAGGTTAAAATTTCATGTTCTGAAGCTTCCCTGAAAAGTTATGGCACAATGCACAAAAACGCTTTTCAGCCTGAGATAAGGTGGGTTTCGGAACGCCAAACATAAAAGTGTTGATAACTTTGGAAAAACACTTCAGACAGTTTAGATTTGATGTGCAACTACTAGAAAGACCCTTTCTGCTATAGTGGGAGGTTAAAATTTCATGTTCTGAAGCTTCCCTGAAAAGTTATGGCACAATGCGTAAAAACGCTTTTCAGCCTGAGATAAGGTGGGTTTCGGAACGCCAAACATAAAAGTGTTGATAACTTTGGAAAAACACTTCAGACAGTTTAGATTTGATGTGCAACTACTAGAAAGACCCTTTCTGCTATAGTGGGAGGTTAAAATTTCATGTTCTGAAGCTTTCCTGAAAAGTTATGGCACAATGCACAAAAACGCTTTTCAGCCTGAGATAAGGTGGGTTTCGGAACGCCAAACATAAAAGTGTTGATAACTTTGGAAAAACACTTCAGACAGTTTAGATTTGATGTGCAACTACTAGAAAGACCCTTTCTGCTATAGTGGGAGGTTAAAATTTCATGTTCTGAAGCTTTCCTGAAAAGTTATGGCACAATGCACAAAAACGCTTTTCAGCCTGAGATAAGGTGGGTTTCGGAACGCCAAACATAAAAGTGTTGATAACTTTGGAAAAACACTTCAGACAGCTTAGATTTGATGTGCAACTACTAGAAAGACCCTTTCTGCTATAGTGGGAGGTTAAAATTTCATGTTCTGAAGCTTCCCTGAAAAGTTATGGCACAATGCACAAAAACGCTTTTCAGCCTGAGATAAGGTGGGTTTCGGAACGCCAAACATAAAAGTGTTGATAACTTTGGAAAAACACTTCAGACAGTTTAGATTTGATGTGCAACTACTAGAAAGACCCTTTCTGCTATAGTGGGAGGTTAAAATTTCATGTTCTGAAGCTTCCCTGAAAAGTTATGGCACAATGCGTAAAAACGCTTTTCAGCCTGAGATAAGGTGGGTTTCGGAACGCCAAACATAAAAGTGTTGATAACTTTGGAAAAACACTTCAGACAGTTTAGATTTGATGTGCAACTACTAGAAAGACCCTTTCTGCTATAGTGGGAGGTTAAAATTTCATGTTCTGAAGCTTTCCTGAAAAGTTATGGCACAATGCACAAAAACGCTTTTCAGCCTGAGATAAGGTGGGTTTCGGAACGCCAAACATAAAAGTGTTGATAACTTTGGAAAAACACTTCAGACAGTTTAGATTTGATGTGCAACTACTAGAAAGACCCTTTCTGCTATAGTGGGAGGTTAAAATTTCATGTTCTGAAGCTTCCCTGAAAAGTTATGGCACAATGCGTAAAAACGCTTTTCAGCCTGAGATAAGGTGGGTTTCGGAACGCCAAACATAAAAGTGTTGATAACTTTGGAAAAACACTTCAGACAGTTTAGATTTGATGTGCAACTACTAGAAAGACCCTTTCTGCTATAGTGGGAGGTTAAAATTTCATGTTCTGAAGCTTTCCTGAAAAGTTATGGCACAATGCACAAAAACGCTTTTCAGCCTGAGATAAGGTGGGTTTCGGAACGCCAAACATAAAAGTGTTGATAACTTTGGAAAAACACTTCAGACAGTTTAGATTTGATGTGCAACTACTAGAAAGACCCTTTCTGCTATAGTGGGAGGTTAAAATTTCATGTTCTGAAGCTTCCCTGAAAAGTTATGGCACAATGCACAAAAACGCTTTTCAGCCTGAGATAAGGTGGGTTTCGGAACGCCAAACATAAAAGTGTTGATAACTTTCGAAAAACACTTCAGAGAGCTTAGATTTGATGTGCACCTACTAGAAAGACCCTTTCTGCTATAGTGGGAGGTTAAAATTTCATGTTCTGAAGCTTCCCTGAAAAGTTATGGCACAATGCGTAAAAACGCTTTTCAGCCTGAGATAAGGTGGGTTTCGGAACGCCAAACATAAAAGTGCTGATAACTTTGGAAAAACACTTCAGACAGTTTAGATTTGATGTGCAACTACTAGAAAGACCCTTTCTGCTATAGTGGGAGGTTAAAATTTCATGTTCTGAAGCTTTCCTGAAAAGTTATGGCACAATGCACAAAAACGCTTTTCAGCCTGAGATAAGGTGGGTTTCGGAACGCCAAACATAAAAGTGTTGATAACTATTGAAAAACACTTCAGACAGCTTAGATTTGATGTGCAACTACTAGAAAGACCCTTTCTGCTATAGTGGGAGGTTAAAATTTCATGTTCTGAAGCTTCCCTGAAAAGTTATGGCACAATGCACAAAAACGCTTTTCAGCCTGAGATAAGGTGGGTTTCGGAACGCCAAACATAAAAGTGTTGATAACTTTGGAAAAACACTTCAGACAGTTTAGATTTGATGTGCAACTACTAGAAAGACCCTTTCTGCTATAGTGGGAGGTTAAAATTTCATGTTCTGAAGCTTCCCTGAAAAGTTATGGCACAATGCACAAAAACGCTTTTCAGCCTGAGATAAGGTGGGTTTCGGAACGCCAAACATAAAAGTGTTGATAACTTTGGAAAAACACTTCAGACAGTTTAGATTTGATGTGCAACTACTAGAAAGACCCTTTCTGCTATAGTGGGAGGTTAAAATTTCATGTTCTGAAGCTTCCCTGAAAAGTTATGGCACAATGCACAAAAACGCTTTTCAGCCTGAGATAAGGTGGGTTTCGGAACGCCAAACATAAAAGTGTTGATAACTTTCGAAAAACACTTCAGAGAGCTTAGATTTGATGTGCACCTACTAGAAAGACCCTTTCTGCTATAGTGGGAGGTTAAAATTTCATGTTCTGAAGCTTCCCTGAAAAGTTATGGCACAATGCGTAAAAACGCTTTTCAGCCTGAGATAAGGTGGGTTTCGGAACGCCAAACATAAAAGTGCTGATAACTTTGGAAAAACACTTCAGACAGTTTAGATTTGATGTGCAACTACTAGAAAGACCCTTTCTGCTATAGTGGGAGGTTAAAATTTCATGTTCTGAAGCTTTCCTGAAAAGTTATGGCACAATGCACAAAAACGCTTTTCAGCCTGAGATAAGGTGGGTTTCGGAACGCCAAACATAAAAGTGTTGATAACTATTGAAAAACACTTCAGACAGCTTAGATTTGATGTGCAACTACTAGAAAGACCCTTTCTGCTATAGTGGGAGGTTAAAATTTCATGTTCTGAAGCTTCCCTGAAAAGTTATGGCACAATGCACAAAAACGCTTTTCAGCCTGAGATAAGGTGGGTTTCGGAACGCCAAACATAAAAGTGTTGATAACTTTGGAAAAACACTTCAGACAGTTTAGATTTGATGTGCAACTACTAGAAAGACCCTTTCTGCTATAGTGGGAGGTTAAAATTTCATGTTCTGAAGCTTCCCTGAAAAGTTATGGCACAATGCACAAAAACGCTTTTCAGCCTGAGATAAGGTGGGTTTCGGAACGCCAAACATAAAAGTGTTGATAACTTTGGAAAAACACTTCAGACAGTTTAGATTTGATGTGCAACTACTAGAAAGACCCTTTCTGCTATAGTGGGAGGTTAAAATTTCATGTTCTGAAGCTTCCCTGAAAAGTTATGGCACAATGCACAAAAACGCTTTTCAGCCTGAGATAAGGTGGGTTTCGGAACGCCAAACATAAAAGTGTTGATAACTTTCGAAAAACACTTCAGAGAGCTTAGATTTGATGTGCACCTACTAGAAAGACCCTTTCTGCTATAGTGGGAGGTTAAAATTTCATGTTCTGAAGCTTTCCTGAAAAGTTATGGCACAATGCACAAAAACGCTTTTCAGCCTGAGATAAGGTGGGTTTCGGAACGCCAAACATAAAAGTGTTGATAACTTTCGAAAAACACTTCAGAGAGCTTAGATTTGATGTGCACCTACTAGAAAGACCCTTTCTGCTATAGTGGGAGGTTAAAATTTCATGTTCTGAAGCTTTCCTGAAAAGTTATGGCACAATGCACAAAAACGCTTTTCAGCCTGAGATAAGGTGGGTTTCGGAACGCCAAACATAAAAGTGTTGATAACTTTCGAAAAACACTTCAGAGAGCTTAGATTTGATGTGCACCTACTAGAAAGACCCTTTCTGCTATAGTGGGAGGTTAAAATTTCATGTTCTGAAGCTTCCCTGAAAAGTTATGGCACAATGCGTAAAAACGCTTTTCAGCCTGAGATAAGGTGGGTTTCGGAACGCCAAACATAAAAGTGTTGATAACTTTGGAAAAACACTTCAGACAGCTTAGATTTGATGTGCAACTACTAGAAAGACCCTTTCTGCTATAGTGGGAGGTTAAAATTTCATGTTCTGAAGCTTCCCTGAAAAGTTATGGCACAATGCACAAAAACGCTTTTCAGCCTGAGATAAGGTGGGTTTCGGAACGCCAAACATAAAAGTGTTGATAACTTTCGAAAAACACTTCAGACAGCTTAGATTTGATGTGCACCTACTAGAAAGACCCTTTCTGCTATAGTGGGAGGTTAAAATTTCATGTTCTGAAGCTTCCCTGAAAAGTTATGGCACAATGCGTAAAAACGCTTTTCAGCCTGTGATAAGGTGGGTTTCGGAACGCCAAACATAAAAGTGTTGATAACTTTGGAAAAACACTTCAGACAGTTTAGATTTGATGTGCAACTACTAGAAAGACCCTTTCTGCTATAGTGGGAGGTTAAAATTTCATGTTCTGAAGCTTCCCTGAAAAGTTATGGCACAATGCACAAAAACGCTTTTCAGCCTGAGATAAGGTGGGTTTCGGAACGCCAAACATAAAAGTGTTGATAACTTTTGAAAAACACTTCAGACAGCTTAGATTTGATGTGCAACTACTAGAAAGACCCTTTCTGCTATAGTGGGAGGTTAAAATTTCATGTTCTGAAGCTTCCCTGAAAAGTTATGGCACAATGCACAAAAACGCTTTTCAGCCTGAGATAAGGTGGGTTTCGGAACGCCAAACATAAAAGTGTTGATAACTTTGGAAAAACACTTCAGACAGTTTAGATTTGATGTGCAACTACTAGAAAGACCCTTTCTGCTATAGTGGGAGGTTAAAATTTCATGTTCTGAAGCTTCCCTGAAAAGTTATGGCACAATGCACAAAAACGCTTTTCAGCCTGAGATAAGGTGGGTTTCGGAACGCCAAACATAAAAGTGTTGATAACTTTTGAAAAACACTTCAGACAGCTTAGATTTGATGTGCAACTACTAGAAAGACCCTTTCTGCTATAGTGGGAGGTTAAAATTTCATGTTCTGAAGCTTCCCTGAAAAGTTATGGCACAATGCACAAAAACGCTTTTCAGCCTGAGATAAGGTGGGTTTCGGAACGCCAAACATAAAAGTGTTGATAACTTTGGAAAAACACTTCAGACAGTTTAGATTTGATGTGCAACTACTAGAAAGACCCTTTCTGCTATAGTGGGAGGTTAAAATTTCATGTTCTGAAGCTTCCCTGAAAAGTTATGGCACAATGCACAAAAACGCTTTTCAGCCTGAGATAAGGTGGGTTTCGGAACGCCAAACATAAAAGTGTTGATAACTTTGGAAAAACACTTCAGACAGTTTAGATTTGATGTGCAACTACTAGAAAGACCCTGTCTGCTATAGTGGGAGGTTAAAATTTCATGTTCTGAAGCTTCCCTGAAAAGTTATGGCACAATGCACAAAAACGCTTTTCAGCCTGAGATAAGGTGGGTTTCGGAACGCCAAACATAAAAGTGTTGATAACTTTCGAAAAACACTTCAGAGAGCTTAGATTTGATGTGCACCTACTAGAAAGACCCTTTCTGCTATAGTGGGAGGTTAAAATTTCATGTTCTGAAGCTTCCCTGAAAAGTTATGGCACAATGCACAAAAACGCTTTTCAGCCTGAGATAAGGTGGGTTTCGGAACGCCAAACATAAAAGTGTTGATAACTTTCGAAAAACACTTCAGAGAGCTTAGATTTGATGTGCACCTACTAGAAAGACCCTTTCTGCTATAGTGGGAGGTTAAAATTTCATGTTCTGAAGCTTTCCTGAAAAGTTATGGCACAATGCACAAAAACGCTTTTCAGCCTGAGATAAGGTGGGTTTCGGAACGCCAAACATAAAAGTGTTGATAACTTTCGAAAAACACTTCAGAGAGCTTAGATTTGATGTGCACCTACTAGAAAGACCCTTTCTGCTATAGTGGGAGGTTAAAATTTCATGTTCTGAAGCTTCCCTGAAAAGTTATGGCACAATGCGTAAAAACGCTTTTCAGCCTGAGATAAGGTGGGTTTCGGAACGCCAAACATAAAAGTGTTGATAACTTTGGAAAAACACTTCAGACAGCTTAGATTTGATGTGCAACTACTAGAAAGACCCTTTCTGCTATAGTGGGAGGTTAAAATTTCATGTTCTGAAGCTTCCCTGAAAAGTTATGGCACAATGCACAAAAACGCTTTTCAGCCTGAGATAAGGTGGGTTTCGGAACGCCAAACATCAAAGTGTTGATAACTTTCGAAAAACACTTCAGACAGCTTAGATTTGATGTGCACCTACTAGAAAGACCCTTTCTGCTATAGCGGGAGGTTAAAATTTCATGTTCTGAAGCTTCCCTGAAAAGTTATGGCACAATGCGTAAAAACGCTTTTCAGCCTGAGATAAGGTGGGTTTCGGAACGCCAAACATAAAAGTGTTGATAACTTTGGAAAAACACTTCAGACAGTTTAGATTTGATGTGCAACTACTAGAAAGACCCTTTCTGCTATAGTGGGAGGTTAAAATTTCATGTTCTGAAGCTTCCCTGAAAAGTTATGGCACAATGCACAAAAACGCTTTTCAGCCTGAGATAAGGTGGGTTTCGGAACGCCAAACATAAAAGTGTTAATAACTTTGGAAAAACACTTCAGACAGTTTAGATTTGATGTGCAACTACTAGAAAGACCCTTTCTGCTATAGTGGGAGGTTAAAATTACATGTTCTGAAGCTTCCCTGAAAAGTTATGGCACAATGCACAAAAACGCTTTTCAGCCTGAGATAAGGTGGGTTTCGGAACGCCAAACATAAAAGTGTTGATAACTTTCGAAAAACACTTCAGAGAGCTTAGATTTGATGTGCACCTACTAGAAAGACCCTTTCTGCTATAGTGGGAGGTTAAAATTTCATGTTCTGAAGCTTCCCTGAAAAGTTATGGCACAATGCGTAAAAACGCTTTTCAGCCTGAGATAAGGTGGGTTTCGGAACGCCAAACATAAAAGTGTTGATAACTTTGGAAAAACACTTCAGACAGTTTAGATTTGATGTGCAACTACTAGAAAGACCCTTTCTGCTATAGTGGGAGGTAAAATTTCATGTTCTGAAGCTTCCCTGAAAAGTTATGGCACAATGCACAAAAACGCTTTTCAGCCTGAGATAAGGTGGGTTTCGGAACGCCAAACATAAAAGTGTTGATAACTTTTGAAAAACACTTCAGACAGCTTAGATTTGATGTGCAACTACTAGAAAGACCCTTTCTGCTATAGTGGGAGGTTAAAATTTCATGTTCTGAAGCTTCCCTGAAAAGTTATGGCACAATGCACAAAAACGCTTTTCAGCCTGAGATAAGGTGGGTTTCGGAACGCCAAACATAAAAGTGTTGATAACTTTGGAAAAACACTTCAGACAGTTTAGATTTGATGTGCAACTACTAGAAAGACCCTTTCTGCTATAGTGGGAGGTTAAAATTTCATGTTCTGAAGCTTCCCTGAAAAGTTATGGCACAATGCACAAAAACGCTTTTCAGCCTGAGATAAGGTGGGTTTCGGAACGCCAAACATAAAAGTGTTGATAACTTTCGAAAAACAATTCAGAGAGCTTAGATTTGATGTGCACCTACTAGAAAGACCCTTTCTGCTATAGTGGGAGGTTAAAATTTCATGTTCTGAAGCTTTCCTGAAAAGTTATGGCACAATGCACAAAAACGCTTTTCAGCCTGAGATAAGGTGGGTTTCGGAACGCCAAACATAAAAGTGTTGATAACTTTGGAAAAACACTTCAGACAGTTTAGATTTGATGTGCAACTACTAGAAAGACCCTTTCTGCTATAGTGGGAGGTTAAAATTTCATGTTCTGAAGCTTCCCTGAAAAGTTATGGCACAATGCACAAAAACGCTTTTCAGCCTGAGATAAGGTGGGTTTCGGAACGCCAAACATAAAAGTGTTGATAACTTTGGAAAAACACTTCAGACAGTTTAGATTTGATGTGCAACTACTAGAAAGACCCTTTCTGCTATAGTGGGAGGTTAAAATTTCATGTTCTGAAGCTTCCCTGAAAAGTTATGGCACAATGCACAAAAACGCTTTTCAGCCTGAGATAAGGTGGGTTTCGGAACGCCAAACATAAAAGTGTTGATAACTTTGGAAAAACACTTCAGACAGTTTAGATTTGATGTGCACCTACTAGAAAGACCCTTTCTGCTATAGTGGGAGGTTAAAATTTCATGTTCTGAAGCTTCCCTGAAAAGTTATGGGACAATGCGTAAAAACGCTTTTCAGCCTGAGATAAGGTGGGTTTCGGAACGCCAAACATAAAAGTGTTGATAACTTTCGAAAAACACTTCAGAGAGCTTAGATTTGATGTGCACCTACTAGAAAGACCCTTTCTGCTATAGTGGGAGGTTAAAATTTCATGTTCTGAAGCTTCCCTGAAAAGTTATGGCACAATGCACAAAAACGCTTTTCAGCCTGAGATAAGGTGGGTTTCGGAACGCCAAACATAAAAGTGTTGATAACTTTGGAAAAACACTTCAGACAGTTTAGATTTGATGTGCAACTACTAGAAAGACCCTTTCTGCTATAGTGGGAGGTTAAAATTTCATGTTCTGAAGCTTTCCTGAAAAGTTATGGCACAATGCACAAAAACGCTTTTCAGCCTGAGATAAGGTGGGTTTCGGAACGCCAAACATAAAAGTGTTGATAACTTTCGAAAAACACTTCAGACAGCTTAGATTTGATGTGCAACTACTAGAAAGACCCTTTCTGCTATAGTGGGAGGTTAAAATTTCATGTTCTGAAGCTTCCCTGAAAAGTTATGGCACAATGCACAAAAACGCTTTTCAGCCTGAGATAAGGTGGGTTTCGGAACGCCAAACATAAAAGTGTTGATAACTTTCGAAAAACACTTCAGAGAGCTTAGATTTGATGTGCACCTACTAGAAAGACCCTTTCTGCTATAGTGGGAGGTTAAAATTTCATGTTCTGAAGCTTTCCTGAAAAGTTATGGCACAATGCACAAAAACGCTTTTCAGCCTGAGATAAGGTGGGTTTCGGAACGCCAAACATAAAAGTGTTGATAACTTTCGAAAAACACTTCAGAGAGCTTAGATTTGATGTGCACCTACTAGAAAGACCCTTTCTGCTATAGTGGGAGGTTAAAATTTCATGTTCTGAAGCTTTCCTGAAAAGTTATGGCACAATGCACAAAAACGCTTTTCAGCCTGAGATAAGGTGGGTTTCGGAACGCCAAACATAAAAGTGTTGATAACTTTCGAAAAACACTTCAGAGAGCTTAGATTTGATGTGCACCTACTAGAAAGACCCTTTCTGCTATAGTGGGAGGTTAAAATTTCATGTTCTGAAGCTTCCCTGAAAAGTTATGGCACAATGCGTAAAAACGCTTTTCAGCCTGAGATAAGGTGGGTTTCGGAACGCCAAACATAAAAGTGTTGATAACTTTGGAAAAACACTTCAGACAGCTTAGATTTGATGTGCAACTACTAGAAAGACCCTTTCTGCTATAGTGGGAGGTTAAAATTTCATGTTCTGAAGCTTCCCTGAAAAGTTATGGCACAATGCACAAAAACGCTTTTCAGCCTGAGATAAGGTGGGTTTCGGAACGCCAAACATAAAAGTGTTGATAACTTTCGAAAAACACTTCAGACAGCTTAGATTTGATGTGCACCTACTAGAAAGACCCTTTCTGCTATAGTGGGAGGTTAAAATTTCATGTTCTGAAGCTTCCCTGAAAAGTTATGGCACAATGCGTAAAAACGCTTTTCAGCCTGAGATAAGGTGGGTTTCGGAACGCCAAACATAAAAGTGTTGATAACTTTGGAAAAACACTTCAGACAGTTTAGATTTGATGTGCAACTACTAGAAAGACCCTTTCTGCTATAGTGGGAGGTTAAAATTTCATGTTCTGAAGCTTCCCTGAAAAGTTATGGCACAATGCACAAAAACGCTTTTCAGCCTGAGATAAGGTGGGTTTCGGAACGCCAAACATAAAAGTGTTGATAACTTTTGAAAAACACTTCAGACAGCTTAGATTTGATGTGCAACTACTAGAAAGACCCTTTCTGCTATAGTGGGAGGTTAAAATTTCATGTTCTGAAGCTTCCCTGAAAAGTTATGGCACAATGCACAAAAACGCTTTTCAGCCTGAGATAAGGTGGGTTTCGGAACGCCAAACATAAAAGTGTTGATAACTTTGGAAAAACACTTCAGACAGTTTAGATTTGATGTGCAACTACTAGAAAGACCCTTTCTGCTATAGTGGGAGGTTAAAATTTCATGTTCTGAAGCTTCCCTGAAAAGTTATGGCACAATGCACAAAAACGCTTTTCAGCCTGAGATAAGGTGGGTTTCGGAACGCCAAACATAAAAGTGTTGATAACTTTTGAAAAACACTTCAGACAGCTTAGATTTGATGTGCAACTACTAGAAAGACCCTTTCTGCTATAGTGGGAGGTTAAAATTTCATGTTCTGAAGCTTCCCTGAAAAGTTATGGCACAATGCACAAAAACGCTTTTCAGCCTGAGATAAGGTGGGTTTCGGAACGCCAAACATAAAAGTGTTGATAACTTTGGAAAAACACTTCAGACAGTTTAGATTTGATGTGCAACTACTAGAAAGACCCTTTCTGCTATAGTGGGAGGTTAAAATTTCATGTTCTGAAGCTTCCCTGAAAAGTTATGGCACAATGCACAAAAACGCTTTTCAGCCTGAGATAAGGTGGGTTTCGGAACGCCAAACATAAAAGTGTTGATAACTTTGGAAAAACACTTCAGACAGTTTAGATTTGATGTGCAACTACTAGAAAGACCCTGTCTGCTATAGTGGGAGGTTAAAATTTCATGTTCTGAAGCTTCCCTGAAAAGTTATGGCACAATGCACAAAAACGCTTTTCAGCCTGAGATAAGGTGGGTTTCGGAACGCCAAACATAAAAGTGTTGATAACTTTCGAAAAACACTTCAGAGAGCTTAGATTTGATGTGCACCTACTAGAAAGACCCTTTCTGCTATAGTGGGAGGTTAAAATTTCATGTTCTGAAGCTTCCCTGAAAAGTTATGGCACAATGCACAAAAACGCTTTTCAGCCTGAGATAAGGTGGGTTTCGGAACGCCAAACATAAAAGTGTTGATAACTTTCGAAAAACACTTCAGAGAGCTTAGATTTGATGTGCACCTACTAGAAAGACCCTTTCTGCTATAGTGGGAGGTTAAAATTTCATGTTCTGAAGCTTTCCTGAAAAGTTATGGCACAATGCACAAAAACGCTTTTCAGCCTGAGATAAGGTGGGTTTCGGAACGCCAAACATAAAAGTGTTGATAACTTTCGAAAAACACTTCAGAGAGCTTAGATTTGATGTGCACCTACTAGAAAGACCCTTTCTGCTATAGTGGGAGGTTAAAATTTCATGTTCTGAAGCTTCCCTGAAAAGTTATGGCACAATGCGTAAAAACGCTTTTCAGCCTGAGATAAGGTGGGTTTCGGAACGCCAAACATAAAAGTGTTGATAACTTTGGAAAAACACTTCAGACAGCTTAGATTTGATGTGCAACTACTAGAAAGACCCTTTCTGCTATAGTGGGAGGTTAAAATTTCATGTTCTGAAGCTTCCCTGAAAAGTTATGGCACAATGCACAAAAACGCTTTTCAGCCTGAGATAAGGTGGGTTTCGGAACGCCAAACATCAAAGTGTTGATAACTTTCGAAAAACACTTCAGACAGCTTAGATTTGATGTGCACCTACTAGAAAGACCCTTTCTGCTATAGCGGGAGGTTAAAATTTCATGTTCTGAAGCTTCCCTGAAAAGTTATGGCACAATGCGTAAAAACGCTTTTCAGCCTGAGATAAGGTGGGTTTCGGAACGCCAAACATAAAAGTGTTGATAACTTTGGAAAAACACTTCAGACAGTTTAGATTTGATGTGCAACTACTAGAAAGACCCTTTCTGCTATAGTGGGAGGTTAAAATTTCATGTTCTGAAGCTTCCCTGAAAAGTTATGGCACAATGCACAAAAACGCTTTTCAGCCTGAGATAAGGTGGGTTTCGGAACGCCAAACATAAAAGTGTTAATAACTTTGGAAAAACACTTCAGACAGTTTAGATTTGATGTGCAACTACTAGAAAGACCCTTTCTGCTATAGTGGGAGGTTAAAATTACATGTTCTGAAGCTTCCCTGAAAAGTTATGGCACAATGCACAAAAACGCTTTTCAGCCTGAGATAAGGTGGGTTTCGGAACGCCAAACATAAAAGTGTTGATAACTTTCGAAAAACACTTCAGAGAGCTTAGATTTGATGTGCACCTACTAGAAAGACCCTTTCTGCTATAGTGGGAGGTTAAAATTTCATGTTCTGAAGCTTCCCTGAAAAGTTATGGCACAATGCGTAAAAACGCTTTTCAGCCTGAGATAAGGTGGGTTTCGGAACGCCAAACATAAAAGTGTTGATAACTTTGGAAAAACACTTCAGACAGTTTAGATTTGATGTGCAACTACTAGAAAGACCCTTTCTGCTATAGTGGGAGGTAAAATTTCATGTTCTGAAGCTTTCCTGAAAAGTTATGGCACAATGCACAAAAACGCTTTTCAGCCTGAGATAAGGTGGGTTTCGGAACGCCAAACATAAAAGTGTTGATAACTTTTGAAAAACACTTCAGACAGCTTAGATTTGATGTGCAACTACTAGAAAGACCCTTTCTGCTATAGTGGGAGGTTAAAATTTCATGTTCTGAAGCTTCCCTGAAAAGTTATGGCACAATGCACAAAAACGCTTTTCAGCCTGAGATAAGGTGGGTTTCGGAACGCCAAACATAAAAGTGTTGATAACTTTGGAAAAACACTTCAGACAGTTTAGATTTGATGTGCAACTACTAGAAAGACCCTTTCTGCTATAGTGGGAGGTTAAAATTTCATGTTCTGAAGCTTCCCTGAAAAGTTATGGCACAATGCACAAAAACGCTTTTCAGCCTGAGATAAGGTGGGTTTCGGAACGCCAAACATAAAAGTGTTGATAACTTTCGAAAAACAATTCAGAGAGCTTAGATTTGATGTGCACCTACTAGAAAGACCCTTTCTGCTATAGTGGGAGGTTAAAATTTCATGTTCTGAAGCTTTCCTGAAAAGTTATGGCACAATGCACAAAAACGCTTTTCAGCCTGAGATAAGGTGGGTTTCGGAACGCCAAACATAAAAGTGTTGATAACTTTGGAAAAACACTTCAGACAGTTTAGATTTGATGTGCAACTACTAGAAAGACCCTTTCTGCTATAGTGGGAGGTTAAAATTTCATGTTCTGAAGCTTCCCTGAAAAGTTATGGCACAATGCACAAAAACGCTTTTCAGCCTGAGATAAGGTGGGTTTCGGAACGCCAAACATAAAAGTGTTGATAACTTTGGAAAAACACTTCAGACAGTTTAGATTTGATGTGCAACTACTAGAAAGACCCTTTCTGCTATAGTGGGAGGTTAAAATTTCATGTTCTGAAGCTTCCCTGAAAAGTTATGGCACAATGCACAAAAACGCTTTTCAGCCTGAGATAAGGTGGGTTTCGGAACGCCAAACATAAAAGTGTTGATAACTTTGGAAAAACACTTCAGACAGTTTAGATTTGATGTGCACCTACTAGAAAGACCCTTTCTGCTATAGTGGGAGGTTAAAATTTCATGTTCTGAAGCTTCCCTGAAAAGTTATGGGACAATGCGTAAAAACGCTTTTCAGCCTGAGATAAGGTGGGTTTCGGAACGCCAAACATAAAAGTGTTGATAACTTTCGAAAAACACTTCAGAGAGCTTAGATTTGATGTGCACCTACTAGAAAGACCCTTTCTGCTATAGTGGGAGGTTAAAATTTCATGTTCTGAAGCTTCCCTGAAAAGTTATGGCACAATGCACAAAAACGCTTTTCAGCCTGAGATAAGGTGGGTTTCGGAACGCCAAACATAAAAGTGTTGATAACTTTGGAAAAACACTTCAGACAGTTTAGATTTGATGTGCAACTACTAGAAAGACCCTTTCTGCTATAGTGGGAGGTTAAAATTTCATGTTCTGAAGCTTTCCTGAAAAGTTATGGCACAATGCACAAAAACGCTTTTCAGCCTGAGATAAGGTGGGTTTCGGAACGCCAAACATAAAAGTGTTGATAACTTTCGAAAAACACTTCAGACAGCTTAGATTTGATGTGCAACTACTAGAAAGACCCTTTCTGCTATAGTGGGAGGTTAAAATTTCATGTTCTGAAGCTTCCCTGAAAAGTTATGGCACAATGCACAAAAACGCTTTTCAGCCTGAGATAAGGTGGGTTTCGGAACGCCAAACATAAAAGTGTTGATAACTTTGGAAAAACACTTCAGACAGTTTAGATTTGATGTGCAACTACTAGAAAGACCCTTTCTGCTATAGTGGGAGGTTAAAATTTCATGTTCTGAAGCTTCCCTGAAAAGTTATGGCACAATGCGTAAAAACGCATTTCAGCCTGAGATAAGGTGGGTTTCGGAACGCCAAACATAAAAGTGTTGATAACTTTGGAAAAACACTTCAGACAGTTTAGATTTGATGTGCAACTACTAGAAAGACCCTTTCTGCTATAGTGGGAGGTTAAAATTTCATGTTCTGAAGCTTTCCTGAAAAGTTATGGCACAATGCGTAAAAACGCTTTTCAGCCTGAGATAAGGTGGGTTTCGGAACGCCAAACATAAAAGTGTTGATAACTTTTGAAAAACACTTCAGACAGCTTAGATTTGATGTGCAACTACTAGAAAGACCCTTTCTGCTATAGTGGGAGGTTAAAATTTCATGTTCTGAAGCTTCCCTGAAAAGTTATGGCACAATGCACAAAAACGCTTTTCAGCCTGAGATAAGGTGGGTTTCGGAACGCCAAACATAAAAGTGTTGATAACTTTGGAAAAACACTTCAGACAGTTTAGATTTGATGTGCAACTACTAGAAAGACCCTTTCTGCTATAGTGGGAGGTTAAAATTTCATGTTCTGAAGCTTCCCTGAAAAGTTATGGCACAATGCGTAAAAACGCTTTTCAGCCTGAGATAAGGTGGGTTTCGGAACGCCAAACATAAAAGTGTTGATAACTTTGGAAAAACACTTCAGACAGTTTAGATTTGATGTGCAACTACTAGAAAGACCCTTTCTGCTATAGTGGGAGGTTAAAATTTCATGTTCTGAAGCTTTCCTGAAAAGTTATGGCACAATGCACAAAAACGCTTTTCAGCCTGAGATAAGGTGGGTTTCGGAACGCCAAACATAAAAGTGTTGATAACTTTTGAAAAACACTTCAGACAGCTTAGATTTGATGTGCAACTACTAGAAAGACCCTTTCTGCTATAGTGGGAGGTTAAAATTTCATGTTCTGAAGCTTCCCTGAAAAGTTATGGCACAATGCACAAAAACGCTTTTCAGCCTGAGATAAGGTGGGTTTCGGAACGCCAAACATAAAAGTGTTGATAACTTTCGAAAAACACTTCAGAGAGCTTAGATTTGATGTGCACCTACTAGAAAGACCCTTTCTGCTATAGTGGGAGGTTAAAATTTCATGTTCTGAAGCTTCCCTGAAAAGTTATGGCACAATGCGTAAAAACGCTTTTCAGCCTGAGATAAGGTGGGTTTCGGAACGCCAAACATAAAAGTGTTGATAACTTTGGAAAAACACTTCAGACAGTTTAGATTTGATGTGCAACTACTAGAAAGACCCTTTCTGCTATAGTGGGAGGTTAAAATTTCATGTTCTGAAGCTTTCCTGAAAAGTTATGGCACAATGCACAAAAACGCTTTTCAGCCTGAGATAAGGTGGGTTTCGGAACGCCAAACATAAAAGTGTTGATAACTTTGGAAAAACACTTCAGACAGTTTAGATTTGATGTGCAACTACTAGAAAGACCCTTTCTGCTATAGTGGGAGGTTAAAATTTCATGTTCTGAAGCTTCCCTGAAAAGTTATGGCACAATGCGTAAAAACGCTTTTCAGCCTGAGATAAGGTGGGTTTCGGAACGCCAAACATAAAAGTGTTGATAACTTTGGAAAAACACTTCAGACAGTTTAGATTTGATGTGCAACTACTAGAAAGACCCTTTCTGCTATAGTGGGAGGTTAAAATTTCATGTTCTGAAGCTTTCCTGAAAAGTTATGGCACAATGCACAAAAACGCTTTTCAGCCTGAGATAAGGTGGGTTTCGGAACGCCAAACATAAAAGTGTTGATAACTTTGGAAAAACACTTCAGACAGTTTAGATTTGATGTGCAACTTCTAGAAAGACCCTTTCTGCTATAGTGGGAGGTTAAAATTTCATGTTCTGAAGCTTCCCTGAAAAGTTATGGCACAATGCACAAAAACGCTTTTCAGCCTGAGATAAGGTGGGTTTCGGAACGCCAAACATAAAAGTGTTGATAACTTTCGAAAAACACTTCAGAGAGCTTAGATTTGATGTGCACCTACTAGAAAGACCCTTTCTGCTATAGTGGGAGGTTAAAATTTCATGTTCTGAAGCTTCCCTGAAAAGTTATGGCACAATGCGTAAAAACGCTTTTCAGCCTGAGATAAGGTGGGTTTCGGAACGCCAAACATAAAAGTGCTGATAACTTTGGAAAAACACTTCAGACAGTTTAGATTTGATGTGCAACTACTAGAAAGACCCTTTCTGCTATAGTGGGAGGTTAAAATTTCATGTTCTGAAGCTTTCCTGAAAAGTTATGGCACAATGCACAAAAACGCTTTTCAGCCTGAGATAAGGTGGGTTTCGGAACGCCAAACATAAAAGTGTTGATAACTATTGAAAAACACTTCAGACAGCTTAGATTTGATGTGCAACTACTAGAAAGACCCTTTCTGCTATAGTGGGAGGTTAAAATTTCATGTTCTGAAGCTTCCCTGAAAAGTTATGGCACAATGCACAAAAACGCTTTTCAGCCTGAGATAAGGTGGGTTTCGGAACGCCAAACATAAAAGTGTTGATAACTTTGGAAAAACACTTCAGACAGTTTAGATTTGATGTGCAACTACTAGAAAGACCCTTTCTGCTATAGTGGGAGGTTAAAATTTCATGTTCTGAAGCTTCCCTGAAAAGTTATGGCACAATGCACAAAAACGCTTTTCAGCCTGAGATAAGGTGGGTTTCGGAACGCCAAACATAAAAGTGTTGATAACTTTGGAAAAACACTTCAGACAGTTTAGATTTGATGTGCAACTACTAGAAAGACCCTTTCTGCTATAGTGGGAGGTTAAAATTTCATGTTCTGAAGCTTCCCTGAAAAGTTATGGCACAATGCACAAAAACGCTTTTCAGCCTGAGATAAGGTGGGTTTCGGAACGCCAAACATAAAAGTGTTGATAACTTTCGAAAAACACTTCAGAGAGCTTAGATTTGATGTGCACCTACTAGAAAGACCCTTTCTGCTATAGTGGGAGGTTAAAATTTCATGTTCTGAAGCTTTCCTGAAAAGTTATGGCACAATGCACAAAAACGCTTTTCAGCCTGAGATAAGGTGGGTTTCGGAACGCCAAACATAAAAGTGTTGATAACTTTCGAAAAACACTTCAGAGAGCTTAGATTTGATGTGCACCTACTAGAAAGACCCTTTCTGCTATAGTGGGAGGTTAAAATTTCATGTTCTGAAGCTTTCCTGAAAAGTTATGGCACAATGCACAAAAACGCTTTTCAGCCTGAGATAAGGTGGGTTTCGGAACGCCAAACATAAAAGTGTTGATAACTTTCGAAAAACACTTCAGAGAGCTTAGATTTGATGTGCACCTACTAGAAAGACCCTTTCTGCTATAGTGGGAGGTTAAAATTTCATGTTCTGAAGCTTCCCTGAAAAGTTATGGCACAATGCGTAAAAACGCTTTTCAGCCTGAGATAAGGTGGGTTTCGGAACGCCAAACATAAAAGTGTTGATAACTTTGGAAAAACACTTCAGACAGCTTAGATTTGATGTGCAACTACTAGAAAGACCCTTTCTGCTATAGTGGGAGGTTAAAATTTCATGTTCTGAAGCTTCCCTGAAAAGTTATGGCACAATGCACAAAAACGCTTTTCAGCCTGAGATAAGGTGGGTTTCGGAACGCCAAACATAAAAGTGTTGATAACTTTCGAAAAACACTTCAGACAGCTTAGATTTGATGTGCACCTACTAGAAAGACCCTTTCTGCTATAGTGGGAGGTTAAAATTTCATGTTCTGAAGCTTCCCTGAAAAGTTATGGCACAATGCGTAAAAACGCTTTTCAGCCTGAGATAAGGTGGGTTTCGGAACGCCAAACATAAAAGTGTTGATAACTTTGGAAAAACACTTCAGACAGTTTAGATTTGATGTGCAACTACTAGAAAGACCCTTTCTGCTATAGTGGGAGGTTAAAATTTCATGTTCTGAAGCTTCCCTGAAAAGTTATGGCACAATGCACAAAAACGCTTTTCAGCCTGAGATAAGGTGGGTTTCGGAACGCCAAACATAAAAGTGTTGATAACTTTTGAAAAACACTTCAGACAGCTTAGATTTGATGTGCAACTACTAGAAAGACCCTTTCTGCTATAGTGGGAGGTTAAAATTTCATGTTCTGAAGCTTCCCTGAAAAGTTATGGCACAATGCACAAAAACGCTTTTCAGCCTGAGATAAGGTGGGTTTCGGAACGCCAAACATAAAAGTGTTGATAACTTTGGAAAAACACTTCAGACAGTTTAGATTTGATGTGCAACTACTAGAAAGACCCTTTCTGCTATAGTGGGAGGTTAAAATTTCATGTTCTGAAGCTTCCCTGAAAAGTTATGGCACAATGCACAAAAACGCTTTTCAGCCTGAGATAAGGTGGGTTTCGGAACGCCAAACATAAAAGTGTTGATAACTTTTGAAAAACACTTCAGACAGCTTAGATTTGATGTGCAACTACTAGAAAGACCCTTTCTGCTATAGTGGGAGGTTAAAATTTCATGTTCTGAAGCTTCCCTGAAAAGTTATGGCACAATGCACAAAAACGCTTTTCAGCCTGAGATAAGGTGGGTTTCGGAACGCCAAACATAAAAGTGTTGATAACTTTGGAAAAACACTTCAGACAGTTTAGATTTGATGTGCAACTACTAGAAAGACCCTTTCTGCTATAGTGGGAGGTTAAAATTTCATGTTCTGAAGCTTCCCTGAAAAGTTATGGCACAATGCACAAAAACGCTTTTCAGCCTGAGATAAGGTGGGTTTCGGAACGCCAAACATAAAAGTGTTGATAACTTTGGAAAAACACTTCAGACAGTTTAGATTTGATGTGCAACTACTAGAAAGACCCTTTCTGCTATAGTGGGAGGTTAAAATTTCATGTTCTGAAGCTTTCCTGAAAAGTTATGGCACAATGCACAAAAACGCTTTTCAGCCTGAGATAAGGTGGGTTTCGGAACGCCAAACATAAAAGTGTTGATAACTTTTGAAAAACACTTCAGACAGCTTAGATTTGATGTGCAACTACTAGAAAGACCCTTTCTGCTATAGTGGGAGGTTAAAATTTCATGTTCTGAAGCTTCCCTGAAAAGTTATGGCACAATGCACAAAAACGCTTTTCAGCCTGAGATAAGGTGGGTTTCGGAACGCCAAACATAAAAGTGTTGATAACTTTCGAAAAACACTTCAGAGAGCTTAGATTTGATGTGCACCTACTAGAAAGACCCTTTCTGCTATAGTGGGAGGTTAAAATTTCATGTTCTGAAGCTTCCCTGAAAAGTTATGGCACAATGCGTAAAAACGCTTTTCAGCCTGAGATAAGGTGGGTTTCGGAACGCCAAACATAAAAGTGTTGATAACTTTGGAAAAACACTTCAGACAGTTTAGATTTGATGTGCAACTACTAGAAAGACCCTTTCTGCTATAGTGGGAGGTTAAAATTTCATGTTCTGAAGCTTTCCTGAAAAGTTATGGCACAATGCACAAAAACGCTTTTCAGCCTGAGATAAGGTGGGTTTCGGAACGCCAAACATAAAAGTGTTGATAACTTTGGAAAAACACTTCAGACAGTTTAGATTTGATGTGCAACTACTAGAAAGACCCTTTCTGCTATAGTGGGAGGTTAAAATTTCATGTTCTGAAGCTTCCCTGAAAAGTTATGGCACAATGCGTAAAAACGCTTTTCAGCCTGAGATAAGGTGGGTTTCGGAACGCCAAACATAAAAGTGTTGATAACTTTGGAAAAACACTTCAGACAGTTTAGATTTGATGTGCAACTACTAGAAAGACCCTTTCTGCTATAGTGGGAGGTTAAAATTTCATGTTCTGAAGCTTTCCTGAAAAGTTATGGCACAATGCACAAAAACGCTTTTCAGCCTGAGATAAGGTGGGTTTCGGAACGCCAAACATAAAAGTGTTGATAACTTTGGAAAAACACTTCAGACAGTTTAGATTTGATGTGCAACTTCTAGAAAGACCCTTTCTGCTATAGTGGGAGGTTAAAATTTCATGTTCTGAAGCTTCCCTGAAAAGTTATGGCACAATGCACAAAAACGCTTTTCAGCCTGAGATAAGGTGGGTTTCGGAACGCCAAACATAAAAGTGTTGATAACTTTCGAAAAACACTTCAGAGAGCTTAGATTTGATGTGCACCTACTAGAAAGACCCTTTCTGCTATAGTGGGAGGTTAAAATTTCATGTTCTGAAGCTTCCCTGAAAAGTTATGGCACAATGCGTAAAAACGCTTTTCAGCCTGAGATAAGGTGGGTTTCGGAACGCCAAACATAAAAGTGCTGATAACTTTGGAAAAACACTTCAGACAGTTTAGATTTGATGTGCAACTACTAGAAAGACCCTTTCTGCTATAGTGGGAGGTTAAAATTTCATGTTCTGAAGCTTTCCTGAAAAGTTATGGCACAATGCACAAAAACGCTTTTCAGCCTGAGATAAGGTGGGTTTCGGAACGCCAAACATAAAAGTGTTGATAACTATTGAAAAACACTTCAGACAGCTTAGATTTGATGTGCAACTACTAGAAAGACCCTTTCTGCTATAGTGGGAGGTTAAAATTTCATGTTCTGAAGCTTCCCTGAAAAGTTATGGCACAATGCACAAAAACGCTTTTCAGCCTGAGATAAGGTGGGTTTCGGAACGCCAAACATAAAAGTGTTGATAACTTTGGAAAAACACTTCAGACAGTTTAGATTTGATGTGCAACTACTAGAAAGACCCTTTCTGCTATAGTGGGAGGTTAAAATTTCATGTTCTGAAGCTTCCCTGAAAAGTTATGGCACAATGCACAAAAACGCTTTTCAGCCTGAGATAAGGTGGGTTTCGGAACGCCAAACATAAAAGTGTTGATAACTTTGGAAAAACACTTCAGACAGTTTAGATTTGATGTGCAACTACTAGAAAGACCCTTTCTGCTATAGTGGGAGGTTAAAATTTCATGTTCTGAAGCTTCCCTGAAAAGTTATGGCACAATGCACAAAAACGCTTTTCAGCCTGAGATAAGGTGGGTTTCGGAACGCCAAACATAAAAGTGTTGATAACTTTCGAAAAACACTTCAGAGAGCTTAGATTTGATGTGCACCTACTAGAAAGACCCTTTCTGCTATAGTGGGAGGTTAAAATTTCATGTTCTGAAGCTTTCCTGAAAAGTTATGGCACAATGCACAAAAACGCTTTTCAGCCTGAGATAAGGTGGGTTTCGGAACGCCAAACATAAAAGTGTTGATAACTTTCGAAAAACACTTCAGAGAGCTTAGATTTGATGTGCACCTACTAGAAAGACCCTTTCTGCTATAGTGGGAGGTTAAAATTTCATGTTCTGAAGCTTTCCTGAAAAGTTATGGCACAATGCACAAAAACGCTTTTCAGCCTGAGATAAGGTGGGTTTCGGAACGCCAAACATAAAAGTGTTGATAACTTTCGAAAAACACTTCAGAGAGCTTAGATTTGATGTGCACCTACTAGAAAGACCCTTTCTGCTATAGTGGGAGGTTAAAATTTCATGTTCTGAAGCTTCCCTGAAAAGTTATGGCACAATGCGTAAAAACGCTTTTCAGCCTGAGATAAGGTGGGTTTCGGAACGCCAAACATAAAAGTGTTGATAACTTTGGAAAAACACTTCAGACAGTTTAGATTTGATGTGCAACTACTAGAAAGACCCTTTCTGCTATAGTGGGAGGTTAAAATTTCATGTTCTGAAGCTTCCCTGAAAAGTTATGGCACAATGCACAAAAACGCTTTTCAGCCTGAGATAAGGTGGGTTTCGGAACGCCAAACATAAAAGTGTTGATAACTTTCGAAAAACACTTCAGAGAGCTTAGATTTGATGTGCACCTACTAGAAAGACCCTTTCTGCTATAGTGGGAGGTTAAAATTTCATGTTCTGAAGCTTCCCTGAAAAGTTATGGGACAATGCGTAAAAACGCTTTTCAGCCTGAGATAAGGTGGGTTTCGGAACGCCAAACATAAAAGTGTTGATAACTTTGGAAAAACACTTCAGACAGTTTAGATTTGATGTGCAACTACTAGAAAGACCCTTTCTGCTATAGTGGGAGGTTAAAATTTCATGTTCTGAAGCTTCCCTGAAAAGTTATGGCACAATGCACAAAAACGCTTTTCAGCCTGAGATAAGGTGGGTTTCGGAACGCCAAACATAAAAGTGTTGATAACTTTTGAAAAACACTTCAGACAGCTTAGATTTGATGTGCAACTACTAGAAAGACCCTTTCTGCTATAGTGGGAGGTTAAAATTTCATGTTCTGAAGCTTCCCTGAAAAGTTATGGCACAATGCACAAAAACGCTTTTCAGCCTGAGATAAGGTGGGTTTCGGAACGCCAAACATAAAAGTGTTGATAACTTTGGAAAAACACTTCAGACAGTTTAGATTTGATGTGCAACTACTAGAAAGACCCTTTCTGCTATAGTGGGAGGTTAAAATTTCATGTTCTGAAGCTTCCCTGAAAAGTTATGGCACAATGCACAAAAACGCTTTTCAGCCTGAGATAAGGTGGGTTTCGGAACGCCAAACATAAAAGTGTTGATAACTTTTGAAAAACACTTCAGACAGCTTAGATTTGATGTGCAACTACTAGAAAGACCCTTTCTGCTATAGTGGGAGGTTAAAATTTCATGTTCTGAAGCTTCCCTGAAAAGTTATGGCACAATGCACAAAAACGCTTTTCAGCCTGAGATAAGGTGGGTTTCGGAACGCCAAACATAAAAGTGTTGATAACTTTGGAAAAACACTTCAGACAGTTTAGATTTGATGTGCAACTACTAGAAAGACCCTTTCTGCTATAGTGGGAGGTTAAAATTTCATGTTCTGAAGCTTCCCTGAAAAGTTATGGCACAATGCACAAAAACGCTTTTCAGCCTGAGATAAGGTGGGTTTCGGAACGCCAAACATAAAAGTGTTGATAACTTTGGAAAAACACTTCAGACAGTTTAGATTTGATGTGCAACTACTAGAAAGACCCTTTCTGCTATAGTGGGAAGTTAAAATTTCATGTTCTGAAGCTTCCCTGAAAAGTTATGGCACAATGCACAAAAACGCTTTTCAGCCTGAGATAAGGTGGGTTTCGGAACGCCAAACATAAAAGTGTTGATAACTTTCGAAAAACACTTCAGAGAGCTTAGATTTGATGTGCACCTACTAGAAAGACCCTTTCTGCTATAGTGGGAGGTTAAAATTTCATGTTCTGAAGCTTCCCTGAAAAGTTATGGCACAATGCACAAAAACGCTTTTCAGCCTGAGATAAGGTGGGTTTCGGAACGCCAAACATAAAAGTGTTGATAACTTTCGAAAAACACTTCAGAGAGCTTAGATTTGATGTGCACCTACTAGAAAGACCCTTTCTGCTATAGTGGGAGGTTAAAATTTCATGTTCTGAAGCTTTCCTGAAAAGTTATGGCACAATGCACAAAAACGCTTTTCAGCCTGAGATAAGGTGGGTTTCGGAACGCCAAACATAAAAGTGTTGATAACTTTCGAAAAACACTTCAGAGAGCTTAGATTTGATGTGCACCTACTAGAAAGACCCTTTCTGCTATAGTGGGAGGTTAAAATTTCATGTTCTGAAGCTTCCCTGAAAAGTTATGGCACAATGCGTAAAAACGCTTTTCAGCCTGAGATAAGGTGGGTTTCGGAACGCCAAACATAAAAGTGTTGATAACTTTGGAAAAACACTTCAGACAGCTTAGATTTGATGTGCAACTACTAGAAAGACCCTTTCTGCTATAGTGGGAGGTTAAAATTTCATGTTCTGAAGCTTCCCTGAAAAGTTATGGCACAATGCACAAAAACGCTTTTCAGCCTGAGATGAGGTGGGTTTCGGAACGCCAAACATCAAAGTGTTGATAACTTTCGAAAAACACTTCAGACAGCTTAGATTTGATGTGCACCTACTAGAAAGACCCTTTCTGCTATAGCGGGAGGTTAAAATTTCATGTTCTGAAGCTTCCCTGAAAAGTTATGGCACAATGCGTAAAAACGCTTTTCAGCCTGAGATAAGGTGGGTTTCGGAACGCCAAACATAAAAGTGTTGATAACTTTGGAAAAACACTTCAGACAGTTTAGATTTGATGTGCAACTACTAGAAAGACCCTTTCTGCTATAGTGGGAGGTTAAAATTTCATGTTCTGAAGCTTCCCTGAAAAGTTATGGCACAATGCACAAAAACGCTTTTCAGCCTGAGATAAGGTGGGTTTCGGAACGCCAAACATAAAAGTGTTAATAACTTTGGAAAAACACTTCAGACAGTTTAGATTTGATGTGCAACTACTAGAAAGACCCTTTCTGCTATAGTGGGAGGTTAAAATTACATGTTCTGAAGCTTCCCTGAAAAGTTATGGCACAATGCACAAAAACGCTTTTCAGCCTGAGATAAGGTGGGTTTCGGAACGCCAAACATAAAAGTGTTGATAACTTTCGAAAAACACTTCAGAGAGCTTAGATTTGATGTGCACCTACTAGAAAGACCCTTTCTGCTATAGTGGGAGGTTAAAATTTCATGTTCTGAAGCTTCCCTGAAAAGTTATGGCACAATGCGTAAAAACGCTTTTCAGCCTGAGATAAGGTGGGTTTCGGAACGCCAAACATAAAAGTGTTGATAACTTTGGAAAAACACTTCAGACAGTTTAGATTTGATGTGCAACTACTAGAAAGACCCTTTCTGCTATAGTGGGAGGTTAAAATTTCATGTTCTGAAGCTTTCCTGAAAAGTTATGGCACAATGCACAAAAACGCTTTTCAGCCTGAGATAAGGTGGGTTTCGGAACGCCAAACATAAAAGTGTTGATAACTTTTGAAAAACACTTCAGACAGCTTAGATTTGATGTGCAACTACTAGAAAGACCCTTTCTGCTATAGTGGGAGGTTAAAATTTCATGTTCTGAAGCTTCCCTGAAAAGTTATGGCACAATGCACAAAAACGCTTTTCAGCCTGAGATAAGGTGGGTTTCGGAACGCCAAACATAAAAGTGTTGATAACTTTGGAAAAACACTTCAGACAGTTTAGATTTGATGTGCAACTACTAGAAAGACCCTTTCTGCTATAGTGGGAGGTTAAAATTTCATGTTCTGAAGCTTTCCTGAAAAGTTATGGCACAATGCACAAAAACGCTTTTCAGCCTGAGATAAGGTGGGTTTCGGAACGCCAAACATAAAAGTGTTGATAACTTTGGAAAAACACTTCAGACAGTTTAGATTTGATGTGCAACTACTAGAAAGACCCTTTCTGCTATAGTGGGAGGTTAAAATTTCATGTTCTGAAGCTTTCCTGAAAAGTTATGGCACAATGCACAAAAACGCTTTTCAGCCTGAGATAAGGTGGGTTTCGGAACGCCAAACATAAAAGTGTTGATAACTTTCGAAAAACACTTCAGACAGCTTAGATTTGATGTGCAACTACTAGAAAGACCCTTTCTGCTATAGTGGGAGGTTAAAATTTCATGTTCTGAAGCTTCCCTGAAAAGTTATGGCACAATGCACAAAAACGCTTTTCAGCCTGAGATAAGGTGGGTTTCGGAACGCCAAACATAAAAGTGTTGATAACTTTGGAAAAACACTTCAGACAGTTTAGATTTGATGTGCAACTACTAGAAAGACCCTTTCTGCTATAGTGGGAGGTTAAAATTTCATGTTCTGAAGCTTCCCTGAAAAGTTATGGCACAATGCGTAAAAACGCATTTCAGCCTGAGATAAGGTGGGTTTCGGAACGCCAAACATAAAAGTGTTGATAACTTTGGAAAAACACTTCAGACAGTTTAGATTTGATGTGCAACTACTAGAAAGACCCTTTCTGCTATAGTGGGAGGTTAAAATTTCATGTTCTGAAGCTTTCCTGAAAAGTTATGGCACAATGCACAAAAACGCTTTTCAGCCTGAGATAAGGTGGGTTTCGGAACGCCAAACATAAAAGTGTTGATAACTTTTGAAAAACACTTCAGACAGCTTAGATTTGATGTGCAACTACTAGAAAGACCCTTTCTGCTATAGTGGGAGGTTAAAATTTCATGTTCTGAAGCTTCCCTGAAAAGTTATGGCACAATGCACAAAAACGCTTTTCAGCCTGAGATAAGGTGGGTTTCGGAACGCCAAACATAAAAGTGTTGATAACTTTGGAAAAACACTTCAGACAGTTTAGATTTGATGTGCAACTACTAGAAAGACCCTTTCTGCTATAGTGGGAGGTTAAAATTTCATGTTCTGAAGCTTCCCTGAAAAGTTATGGCACAATGCGTAAAAACGCTTTTCAGCCTGAGATAAGGTGGGTTTCGGAACGCCAAACATAAAAGTGTTGATAACTTTGGAAAAACACTTCAGACAGTTTAGATTTGATGTGCAACTACTAGAAAGACCCTTTCTGCTATAGTGGGAGGTTAAAATTTCATGTTCTGAAGCTTTCCTGAAAAGTTATGGCACAATGCACAAAAACGCTTTTCAGCCTGAGATAAGGTGGGTTTCGGAACGCCAAACATAAAAGTGTTGATAACTTTTGAAAAACACTTCAGACAGCTTAGATTTGATGTGCAACTACTAGAAAGACCCTTTCTGCTATAGTGGGAGGTTAAAATTTCATGTTCTGAAGCTTCCCTGAAAAGTTATGGCACAATGCACAAAAACGCTTTTCAGCCTGAGATAAGGTGGGTTTCGGAACGCCAAACATAAAAGTGTTGATAACTTTCGAAAAACACTTCAGAGAGCTTAGATTTGATGTGCACCTACTAGAAAGACCCTTTCTGCTATAGTGGGAGGTTAAAATTTCATGTTCTGAAGCTTCCCTGAAAAGTTATGGCACAATGCGTAAAAACGCTTTTCAGCCTGAGATAAGGTGGGTTTCGGAACGCCAAACATAAAAGTGTTGATAACTTTGGAAAAACACTTCAGACAATTTAGATTTGATGTGCAACTACTAGAAAGACCCTTTCTGCTATAGTGGGAGGTTAAAATTTCATGTTCTGAAGCTTTCCTGAAAAGTTATGGCACAATGCACAAAAACGCTTTTCAGCCTGAGATAAGGTGGGTTTCGGAACGCCAAACATAAAAGTGTTGATAACTTTGGAAAAACACTTCAGACAGTTTAGATTTGATGTGCAACTTCTAGAAAGACCCTTTCTGCTATAGTGGGAGGTTAAAATTTCATGTTCTGAAGCTTCCCTGAAAAGTTATGGCACAATGCACAAAAACGCTTTTCAGCCTGAGATAAGGTGGGTTTCGGAACGCCAAACATAAAAGTGTTGATAACTTTCGAAAAACACTTCAGAGAGCTTAGATTTGATGTGCACCTACTAGAAAGACCCTTTCTGCTATAGTGGGAGGTTAAAATTTCATGTTCTGAAGCTTCCCTGAAAAGTTATGGCACAATGCGTAAAAACGCTTTTCAGCCTGAGATAAGGTGGGTTTCGGAACGCCAAACATAAAAGTGCTGATAACTTTGGAAAAACACTTCAGACAGTTTAGATTTGATGTGCAACTACTAGAAAGACCCTTTCTGCTATAGTGGGAGGTTAAAATTTCATGTTCTGAAGCTTTCCTGAAAAGTTATGGCACAATGCACAAAAACGCTTTTCAGCCTGAGATAAGGTGGGTTTCGGAACGCCAAACATAAAAGTGTTGATAACTATTGAAAAACACTTCAGACAGCTTAGATTTGATGTGCAACTACTAGAAAGACCCTTTCTGCTATAGTGGGAGGTTAAAATTTCATGTTCTGAAGCTTCCCTGAAAAGTTATGGCACAATGCACAAAAACGCTTTTCAGCCTGAGATAAGGTGGGTTTCGGAACGCCAAACATAAAAGTGTTGATAACTTTGGAAAAACACTTCAGACAGTTTAGATTTGATGTGCAACTACTAGAAAGACCCTTTCTGCTATAGTGGGAGGTTAAAATTTCATGTTCTGAAGCTTCCCTGAAAAGTTATGGCACAATGCACAAAAACGCTTTTCAGCCTGAGATAAGGTGGGTTTCGGAACGCCAAACATAAAAGTGTTGATAACTTTGGAAAAACACTTCAGACAGTTTAGATTTGATGTGCAACTACTAGAAAGACCCTTTCTGCTATAGTGGGAGGTTAAAATTTCATGTTCTGAAGCTTCCCTGAAAAGTTATGGCACAATGCACAAAAACGCTTTTCAGCCTGAGATAAGGTGGGTTTCGGAACGCCAAACATAAAAGTGTTGATAACTTTCGAAAAACACTTCAGAGAGCTTAGATTTGATGTGCACCTACTAGAAAGACCCTTTCTGCTATAGTGGGAGGTTAAAATTTCATGTTCTGAAGCTTTCCTGAAAAGTTATGGCACAATGCACAAAAACGCTTTTCAGCCTGAGATAAGGTGGGTTTCGGAACGCCAAACATAAAAGTGTTGATAACTTTCGAAAAACACTTCAGAGAGCTTAGATTTGATGTGCACCTACTAGAAAGACCCTTTCTGCTATAGTGGGAGGTTAAAATTTCATGTTCTGAAGCTTTCCTGAAAAGTTATGGCACAATGCACAAAAACGCTTTTCAGCCTGAGATAAGGTGGGTTTCGGAACGCCAAACATAAAAGTGTTGATAACTTTCGAAAAACACTTCAGAGAGCTTAGATTTGATGTGCACCTACTAGAAAGACCCTTTCTGCTATAGTGGGAGGTTAAAATTTCATGTTCTGAAGCTTCCCTGAAAAGTTATGGCACAATGCGTAAAAACGCTTTTCAGCCTGAGATAAGGTGGGTTTCGGAACGCCAAACATAAAAGTGTTGATAACTTTGGAAAAACACTTCAGACAGCTTAGATTTGATGTGCAACTACTAGAAAGACCCTTTCTGCTATAGTGGGAGGTTAAAATTTCATGTTCTGAAGCTTCCCTGAAAAGTTATGGCACAATGCACAAAAACGCTTTTCAGCCTGAGATAAGGTGGGTTTCGGAACGCCAAACATAAAAGTGTTGATAACTTTCGAAAAACACTTCAGACAGCTTAGATTTGATGTGCACCTACTAGAAAGACCCTTTCTGCTATAGTGGGAGGTTAAAATTTCATGTTCTGAAGCTTCCCTGAAAAGTTATGGCACAATGCGTAAAAACGCTTTTCAGCCTGAGATAAGGTGGGTTTCGGAACGCCAAACATAAAAGTGTTGATAACTTTGGAAAAACACTTCAGACAGTTTAGATTTGATGTGCAACTACTAGAAAGACCCTTTCTGCTATAGTGGGAGGTTAAAATTTCATGTTCTGAAGCTTCCCTGAAAAGTTATGGCACAATGCACAAAAACGCTTTTCAGCCTGAGATAAGGTGGGTTTCGGAACGCCAAACATAAAAGTGTTGATAACTTTTGAAAAACACTTCAGACAGCTTAGATTTGATGTGCAACTACTAGAAAGACCCTTTCTGCTATAGTGGGAGGTTAAAATTTCATGTTCTGAAGCTTCCCTGAAAAGTTATGGCACAATGCACAAAAACGCTTTTCAGCCTGAGATAAGGTGGGTTTCGGAACGCCAAACATAAAAGTGTTGATAACTTTGGAAAAACACTTCAGACAGTTTAGATTTGATGTGCAACTACTAGAAAGACCCTTTCTGCTATAGTGGGAGGTTAAAATTTCATGTTCTGAAGCTTCCCTGAAAAGTTATGGCACAATGCACAAAAACGCTTTTCAGCCTGAGATAAGGTGGGTTTCGGAACGCCAAACATAAAAGTGTTGATAACTTTTGAAAAACACTTCAGACAGCTTAGATTTGATGTGCAACTACTAGAAAGACCCTTTCTGCTATAGTGGGAGGTTAAAATTTCATGTTCTGAAGCTTCCCTGAAAAGTTATGGCACAATGCACAAAAACGCTTTTCAGCCTGAGATAAGGTGGGTTTCGGAACGCCAAACATAAAAGTGTTGATAACTTTGGAAAAACACTTCAGACAGTTTAGATTTGATGTGCAACTACTAGAAAGACCCTTTCTGCTATAGTGGGAGGTTAAAATTTCATGTTCTGAAGCTTCCCTGAAAAGTTATGGCACAATGCACAAAAACGCTTTTCAGCCTGAGATAAGGTGGGTTTCGGAACGCCAAACATAAAAGTGTTGATAACTTTGGAAAAACACTTCAGACAGTTTAGATTTGATGTGCAACTACTAGAAAGACCCTTTCTGCTATAGTGGGAGGTTAAAATTTCATGTTCTGAAGCTTCCCTGAAAAGTTATGGCACAATGCACAAAAACGCTTTTCAGCCTGAGATAAGGTGGGTTTCGGAACGCCAAACATAAAAGTGTTGATAACTTTCGAAAAACACTTCAGAGAGCTTAGATTTGATGTGCACCTACTAGAAAGACCCTTTCTGCTATAGTGGGAGGTTAAAATTTCATGTTCTGAAGCTTCCCTGAAAAGTTATGGCACAATGCACAAAAACGCTTTTCAGCCTGAGATAAGGTGGGTTTCGGAACGCCAAACATAAAAGTGTTGATAACTTTCGAAAAACACTTCAGAGAGCTTAGATTTGATGTGCACCTACTAGAAAGACCCTTTCTGCTATAGTGGGAGGTTAAAATTTCATGTTCTGAAGCTTTCCTGAAAAGTTATGGCACAATGCACAAAAACGCTTTTCAGCCTGAGATAAGGTGGGTTTCGGAACGCCAAACATAAAAGTGTTGATAACTTTCGAAAAACACTTCAGAGAGCTTAGATTTGATGTGCACCTACTAGAAAGACCCTTTCTGCTATAGTGGGAGGTTAAAATTTCATGTTCTGAAGCTTCCCTGAAAAGTTATGGCACAATGCGTAAAAACGCTTTTCAGCCTGAGATAAGGTGGGTTTCGGAACGCCAAACATAAAAGTGTTGATAACTTTGGAAAAACACTTCAGACAGCTTAGATTTGATGTGCAACTACTAGAAAGACCCTTTCTGCTATAGTGGGAGGTTAAAATTTCATGTTCTGAAGCTTCCCTGAAAAGTTATGGCACAATGCACAAAAACGCTTTTCAGCCTGAGATAAGGTGGGTTTCGGAACGCCAAACATCAAAGTGTTGATAACTTTCGAAAAACACTTCAGACAGCTTAGATTTGATGTGCACCTACTAGAAAGACCCTTTCTGCTATAGCGGGAGGTTAAAATTTCATGTTCTGAAGCTTCCCTGAAAAGTTATGGCACAATGCGTAAAAACGCTTTTCAGCCTGAGATAAGGTGGGTTTCGGAACGCCAAACATAAAAGTGTTGATAACTTTGGAAAAACACTTCAGACAGTTTAGATTTGATGTGCAACTACTAGAAAGACCCTTTCTGCTATAGTGGGAGGTTAAAATTTCATGTTCTGAAGCTTCCCTGAAAAGTTATGGCACAATGCACAAAAACGCTTTTCAGCCTGAGATAAGGTGGGTTTCGGAACGCCAAACATAAAAGTGTTAATAACTTTGGAAAAACACTTCAGACAGTTTAGATTTGATGTGCAACTACTAGAAAGACCCTTTCTGCTATAGTGGGAGGTTAAAATTACATGTTCTGAAGCTTCCCTGAAAAGTTATGGCACAATGCACAAAAACGCTTTTCAGCCTGAGATAAGGTGGGTTTCGGAACGCCAAACATAAAAGTGTTGATAACTTTCGAAAAACACTTCAGAGAGCTTAGATTTGATGTGCACCTACTAGAAAGACCCTTTCTGCTATAGTGGGAGGTTAAAATTTCATGTTCTGAAGCTTCCCTGAAAAGTTATGGCACAATGCGTAAAAACGCTTTTCAGCCTGAGATAAGGTGGGTTTCGGAACGCCAAACATAAAAGTGTTGATAACTTTGGAAAAACACTTCAGACAGTTTAGATTTGATGTGCAACTACTAGAAAGACCCTTTCTGCTATAGTGGGAGGTTAAAATTTCATGTTCTGAAGCTTTCCTGAAAAGTTATGGCACAATGCACAAAAACGCTTTTCAGCCTGAGATAAGGTGGGTTTCGGAACGCCAAACATAAAAGTGTTGATAACTTTTGAAAAACACTTCAGACAGCTTAGATTTGATGTGCAACTACTAGAAAGACCCTTTCTGCTATAGTGGGAGGTTAAAATTTCATGTTCTGAAGCTTCCCTGAAAAGTTATGGCACAATGCACAAAAACGCTTTTCAGCCTGAGATAAGGTGGGTTTCGGAACGCCAAACATAAAAGTGTTGATAACTTTGGAAAAACACTTCAGACAGTTTAGATTTGATGTGCAACTACTAGAAAGACCCTTTCTGCTATAGTGGGAGGTTAAAATTTCATGTTCTGAAGCTTCCCTGAAAAGTTATGGCACAATGCACAAAAACGCTTTTCAGCCTGAGATAAGGTGGGTTTCGGAACGCCAAACATAAAAGTGTTGATAACTTTCGAAAAACAATTCAGAGAGCTTAGATTTGATGTGCACCTACTAGAAAGACCCTTTCTGCTATAGTGGGAGGTTAAAATTTCATGTTCTGAAGCTTTCCTGAAAAGTTATGGCACAATGCACAAAAACGCTTTTCAGCCTGAGATAAGGTGGGTTTCGGAACGCCAAACATAAAAGTGTTGATAACTTTGGAAAAACACTTCAGACAGTTTAGATTTGATGTGCAACTACTAGAAAGACCCTTTCTGCTATAGTGGGAGGTTAAAATTTCATGTTCTGAAGCTTCCCTGAAAAGTTATGGCACAATGCACAAAAACGCTTTTCAGCCTGAGATAAGGTGGGTTTCGGAACGCCAAACATAAAAGTGTTGATAACTTTGGAAAAACACTTCAGACAGTTTAGATTTGATGTGCAACTACTAGAAAGACCCTTTCTGCTATAGTGGGAGGTTAAAATTTCATGTTCTGAAGCTTCCCTGAAAAGTTATGGCACAATGCACAAAAACGCTTTTCAGCCTGAGATAAGGTGGGTTTCGGAACGCCAAACATAAAAGTGTTGATAACTTTGGAAAAACACTTCAGACAGTTTAGATTTGATGTGCAACTACTAGAAAGACCCTTTCTGCTATAGTGGGAGGTTAAAATTTCATGTTCTGAAGCTTCCCTGAAAAGTTATGGCACAATGCACAAAAACGCTTTTCAGCCTGAGATAAGGTGGGTTTCGGAACGCCAAACATAAAAGTGTTGATAACTTTCGAAAAACACTTCAGAGAGCTTAGATTTGATGTGCACCTACTAGAAAGACCCTTTCTGCTATAGTGGGAGGTTAAAATTTCATGTTCTGAAGCTTCCCTGAAAAGTTATGGGACAATGCGTAAAAACGCTTTTCAGCCTGAGATAAGGTGGGTTTCGGAACGCCAAACATAAAAGTGTTGATAACTTTGGAAAAACACTTCAGACAGTTTAGATTTGATGTGCAACTACTAGAAAGACCCTTTCTGCTATAGTGGGAGGTTAAAATTTCATGTTCTGAAGCTTTCCTGAAAAGTTATGGCACAATGCACAAAAACGCTTTTCAGCCTGAGATAAGGTGGGTTTCGGAACGCCAAACATAAAAGTGTTGATAACTTTGGAAAAACACTTCAGACAGTTTAGATTTGATGTGCAACTACTAGAAAGACCCTTTCTGCTATAGTGGGAGGTTAAAATTTCATGTTCTGAAGCTTCCCTGAAAAGTTATGGCACAATGCACAAAAACGCTTTTCAGCCTGAGATAAGGTGGGTTTCGGAACGCCAAACATAAAAGTGTTGATAACTTTTGAAAAACACTTCAGACAGCTTAGATTTGATGTGCAACTACTAGAAAGACCCTTTCTGCTATAGTGGGAGGTTAAAATTTCATGTTCTGAAGCTTCCCTGAAAAGTTATGGCACAATGCGTAAAAACGCTTTTCAGCCTGAGATAAGGTGGGTTTCGGAACGCCAAACATAAAAGTGTTGATAACTTTGGAAAAACACTTCAGACAGTTTAGATTTGATGTGCAACTACTAGAAAGACCCTTTCTGCTATAGTGGGAGGTTAAAATTTCATGTTCTGAAGCTTTCCTGAAAAGTTATGGCACAATGCACAAAAACGCTTTTCAGCCTGAGATAAGGTGGGTTTCGGAACGCCAAACATAAAAGTGTTGATAACTTTTGAAAAACACTTCAGACAGCTTAGATTTGATGTGCAACTACTAGAAAGACCCTTTCTGCTATAGTGGGAGGTTAAAATTTCATGTTCTGAAGCTTCCCTGAAAAGTTATGGCACAATGCACAAAAACGCTTTTCAGCCTGAGATAAGGTGGGTTTCGGAACGCCAAACATAAAAGTGTTGATAACTTTCGAAAAACACTTCAGAGAGCTTAGATTTGATGTGCACCTACTAGAAAGACCCTTTCTGCTATAGTGGGAGGTTAAAATTTCATGTTCTGAAGCTTCCCTGAAAAGTTATGGCACAATGCGTAAAAACGCTTTTCAGCCTGAGATAAGGTGGGTTTCGGAACGCCAAACATAAAAGTGTTGATAACTTTGGAAAAACACTTCAGACAGTTTAGATTTGATGTGCAACTACTAGAAAGACCCTTTCTGCTATAGTGGGAGGTTAAAATTTCATGTTCTGAAGCTTCCCTGAAAAGTTATGGCACAATGCACAAAAACGCTTTTCAGCCTGAGATAAGGTGGGTTTCGGAACGCCAAACATAAAAGTGTTGATAACTTTCGAAAAACACTTCAGACAGTTTAGATTTGATGTGCAACTACTAGAAAGACCCTTTCTGCTATAGTGGGAGGTTAAAATTTCATGTTCTGAAGCTTCCCTGAAAAGTTATGGCACAATGCACAAAAACGCTTTTCAGCCTGAGATAAGGTGGGTTTCGGAACGCCAAACATAAAAGTGTTGATAACTTTGGAAAAACACTTCAGACAGTTTAGATTTGATGTGCAACTACTAGAAAGACCCTTTCTGCTATAGTGGGAGGTTAAAATTTCATGTTCTGAAGCTTCCCTGAAAAGTTATGGCACAATGCACAAAAACGCTTTTCAGCCTGAGATAAGGTGGGTTTCGGAACGCCAAACATAAAAGTGTTGATAACTTTGGAAAAACACTTCAGACAGTTTAGATTTGATGTGCAACTACTAGAAAGACCCTTTCTGCTATAGTGGGAGGTTAAAATTTCATGTTCTGAAGCTTCCCTGAAAAGTTATGGCACAATGCACAAAAACGCTTTTCAGCCTGAGATAAGGTGGGTTTCGGAACGCCAAACATAAAAGTGTTGATAACTTTCGAAAAACACTTCAGAGAGCTTAGATTTGATGTGCACCTACTAGAAAGACCCTTTCTGCTATAGTGGGAGGTTAAAATTTCATGTTCTGAAGCTTTCCTGAAAAGTTATGGCACAATGCACAAAAACGCTTTTCAGCCTGAGATAAGGTGGGTTTCGGAACGCCAAACATAAAAGTGTTGATAACTTTCGAAAAACACTTCAGAGAGCTTAGATTTGATGTGCACCTACTAGAAAGACCCTTTCTGCTATAGTGGGAGGTTAAAATTTCATGTTCTGAAGCTTTCCTGAAAAGTTATGGCACAATGCACAAAAACGCTTTTCAGCCTGAGATAAGGTGGGTTTCGGAACGCCAAACATAAAAGTGTTGATAACTTTCGAAAAACACTTCAGAGAGCTTAGATTTGATGTGCACCTACTAGAAAGACCCTTTCTGCTATAGTGGGAGGTTAAAATTTCATGTTCTGAAGCTTCCCTGAAAAGTTATGGCACAATGCGTAAAAACGCTTTTCAGCCTGAGATAAGGTGGGTTTCGGAACGCCAAACATAAAAGTGTTGATAACTTTGGAAAAACACTTCAGACAGCTTAGATTTGATGTGCAACTACTAGAAAGACCCTTTCTGCTATAGTGGGAGGTTAAAATTTCATGTTCTGAAGCTTCCCTGAAAAGTTATGGCACAATGCACAAAAACGCTTTTCAGCCTGAGATAAGGTGGGTTTCGGAACGCCAAACATAAAAGTGTTGATAACTTTCGAAAAACACTTCAGACAGCTTAGATTTGATGTGCACCTACTAGAAAGACCCTTTCTGCTATAGTGGGAGGTTAAAATTTCATGTTCTGAAGCTTCCCTGAAAAGTTATGGCACAATGCGTAAAAACGCTTTTCAGCCTGAGATAAGGTGGGTTTCGGAACGCCAAACATAAAAGTGTTGATAACTTTGGAAAAACACTTCAGACAGTTTAGATTTGATGTGCAACTACTAGAAAGTCCCTTTCTGCTATAGTGGGAGGTTAAAATTTCATGTTCTGAAGCTTCCCTGAAAAGTTATGGCACAATGCACAAAAACGCTTTTCAGCCTGAGATAAGGTGGATTTCGGAACGCCAAACATAAAAGTGTTAATAACTTTGGAAAAACACTTCAGACAGTTTAGATTTGATGTGCAACTACTAGAAAGACCCTTTCTGCTATAGTGGGAGGTTAAACTTTCATGTTCTGAAGCTTCCCTGAAAAGTTATGGCACAATGCACAAAAACGCTTTTCAGCCTGAGATAAGGTGGGTTTCGGAACGCCAAACATAAAAGTGTTGATAACTTTCGAAAAACACTTCAGAGAGCTTAGATTTGATGTGCACCTACTAGAAAGACCCTTTCTGCTATAGTGGGAGGTTAAAATTTCATGTTCTGAAGCTTCCCTGAAAAGTTATGGCACAATGCGTAAAAACGCTTTTCAGCCTGAGATAAGGTGGGTTTCGGAACGCCAAACATAAAAGTGTTGATAACTTTTGAAAAACACTTCAGACAGCTTAGATTTGATGTGCAACTACTAGAAAGACCCTTTCTGCTATAGTGGGAGGTTAAAATTTCATGTTCTGAAGCTTCCCTGAAAAGTTATGGCACAATGCACAAAAACGCTTTTCAGCCTGAGATAAGGTGGGTTTCGGAACGCCAAACATAAAAGTGTTGATAACTTTGGAAAAACACTTCAGACAGTTTAGATTTGATGTGCAACTACTAGAAAGACCCTTTCTGCTATAGTGGGAGGTTAAAATTTCATGTTCTGAAGCTTCCCTGAAAAGTTATGGCACAATGCACAAAAACGCTTTTCAGCCTGAGATAAGGTGGGTTTCGGAACGCCAAACATAAAAGTGTTGATAACTTTCGAAAAACAATTCAGAGAGCTTAGATTTGATGTGCACCTACTAGAAAGACCCTTTCTGCTATAGTGGGAGGTTAAAATTTCATGTTCTGAAGCTTTCCTCAAAAGTTATGGCACAATGCACAAAAACGCTTTTCAGCCTGAGATAAGGTGGGTTTCGGAACGCCAAACATAAAAGTGTTGATAACTTTGGAAAAACACTTCAGACAGTTTAGATTTGATGTGCAACTACTAGAAAGACCCTTTCTGCTATAGTGGGAGGTTAAAATTTCATGTTCTGAAGCTTCCCTGAAAAGTTATGGCACAATGCACAAAAACGCTTTTCAGCCTGAGATAAGGTGGGTTTCGGAACGCCAAACATAAAAGTGTTGATAACTTTGGAAAAACACTTCAGACAGTTTAGATTTGATGTGCAACTACTAGAAAGACCCTTTCTGCTATAGTGGGAGGTTAAAATTTCATGTTCTGAAGCTTCCCTGAAAAGTTATGGCACAATGCACAAAAACGCTTTTCAGCCTGAGATAAGGTGGGTTTCGGAACGCCAAACATAAAAGTGTTGATAACTTTGGAAAAACACTTCAGACAGTTTAGATTTGATGTGCAACTACTAGAAAGACCCTTTCTGCTATAGTGGGAGGTTAAAATTTCATGTTCTGAAGCTTCCCTGAAAAGTTATGGCACAATGCACAAAAACGCTTTTCAGCCTGAGATAAGGTGGGTTTTGGAACGCCAAACATAAAAGTGTTGATAACTTTCGAAAAACACTTCAGAGAGCTTAGATTTGATGTGCACCTACTAGAAAGACCCTTTCTGCTATAGTGGGAGGTTAAAATTTCATGTTCTGAAGCTTCCCTGAAAAGTTATGGGACAATGCGTAAAAACGCTTTTCAGCCTGAGATAAGGTGGGTTTCGGAACGCCAAACATAAAAGTGTTGATAACTTTGGAAAAACACTTCAGACAGTTTAGATTTGATGTGCAACTACTAGAAAGACCCTTTCTGCTATAGTGGGAGGTTAAAATTTCATGTTCTGAAGCTTTCCTGAAAAGTTATGGCACAATGCACAAAAACGCTTTTCAGCCTGAGATAAGGTGGGTTTCGGAACGCCAAACATAAAAGTGTTGATAACTTTGGAAAAACACTTCAGACAGTTTAGATTTGATGTGCAACTACTAGAAAGACCCTTTCTGCTATAGTGGGAGGTTAAAATTTCATGTTCTGAAGCTTTCCTGAAAAGTTATGGCACAATGCACAAAAACGCTTTTCAGCCTGAGATAAGGTGGGTTTCGGAACGCCAAACATAAAAGTGTTGATAACTTTGGAAAAACACTTCAGACAGTTTAGATTTGATGTGCAACTACTAGAAAGACCCTTTCTGCTATAGTGGGAGGTTAAAATTTCATGTTCTGAAGCTTTCCTGAAAAGTTATGGCACAATGCACAAAAACGCTTTTCAGCCTGAGATAAGGTGGGTTTCGGAACGCCAAACATAAAAGTGTTGATAACTTTTGAAAAACACTTCAGACAGCTTAGATTTGATGTGCAACTACTAGAAAGACCCTTTCTGCTATAGTGGGAGGTTAAAATTTCATGTTCTGAAGCTTCCCTGAAAAGTTATGGCACAATGCACAAAAACGCTTTTCAGCCTGAGATAAGGTGGGTTTCGGAACGCCAAACATAAAAGTGTTGATAACTTTCGAAAAACACTTCAGAGAGCTTAGATTTGATGTGCACCTACTAGAAAGACCCTTTCTGCTATAGTGGGAGGTTAAAATTTCATGTTCTGAAGCTTCCCTGAAAAGTTATGGCACAATGCGTAAAAACGCTTTTCAGCCTGAGATAAGGTGGGTTTCGGAACGCCAAACATAAAAGTGTTGATAACTTTCGAAAAACAATTCAGAGAGCTTAGATTTGATGTGCACCTACTAGAAAGACCCTTTCTGCTATAGTGGGAGGTTAAAATTTCATGTTCTGAAGCTTCCCTGAAAAGTTATGGCACAATGCGTAAAAACGCTTTTCAGCCTGAGATAAGGTGGGTTTCGGAACGCCAAACATAAAAGTGTTGATAACTTTGGAAAAACACTTCAGACAGTTTAGATTTGATGTGCAACTACTAGAAAGACCCTTTCTGCTATAGTGGGAGGTTAAAATTTCATGTTCTGAAGCTTTCCTGAAAAGTTATGGCACAATGCACAAAAACGCTTTTCAGCCTGAGATAAGGTGGGTTTCGGAACGCCAAACATAAAAGTGTTGATAACTTTTGAAAAACACTTCAGACAGCTTAGATTTGATGTGCAACTACTAGAAAGACCCTTTCTGCTATAGTGGGAGGTTAAAATTTCATGTTCTGAAGCTTCCCTGAAAAGTTATGGCACAATGCACAAAAACGCTTTTCAGCCTGAGATAAGGTGGGTTTCGGAACGCCAAACATAAAAGTGTTGATAACTTTGGAAAAACACTTCAGACAGTTTAGATTTGATGTGCAACTACTAGAAAGACCCTTTCTGCTATAGTGGGAGGTTAAAATTTCATGTTCTGAAGCTTCCCTGAAAAGTTATGGCACAATGCACAAAAACGCTTTTCAGCCTGAGATAAGGTGGGTTTCGGAACGCCAAACATAAAAGTGTTGATAACTTTGGAAAAACACTTCAGACAGTTTAGATTTGATGTGCAACTACTAGAAAGACCCTTTCTGCTATAGTGGGAGGTTAAAATTTCATGTTCTGAAGCTTCCCTGAAAAGTTATGGCACAATGCACAAAAACGCTTTTCAGCCTGAGATAAGGTGGGTTTCGGAACGCCAAACATAAAAGTGTTGATAACTTTCGAAAAACACTTCAGAGAGCTTAGATTTGATGTGCACCTACTAGAAAGACCCTTTCTGCTATAGTGGGAGGTTAAAATTTCATGTTCTGAAGCTTCCCTGAAAAGTTATGGCACAATGCGTAAAAACGCTTTTCAGCCTGAGATAAGGTGGGTTTCGGAACGCCAAACATAAAAGTGTTGATAACTTTGGAAAAACACTTCAGACAGTTTAGATTTGATGTGCAACTACTAGAAAGACCCTTTCTGCTATAGTGGGAGGTTAAAATTTCATGTTCTGAAGCTTTCCTGAAAAGTTATGGCACAATGCACAAAAACGCTTTTCAGCCTGAGATAAGGTGGGTTTCGGAACGCCAAACATAAAAGTGTTGATAACTTTGGAAAAACACTTCAGACAGTTTAGATTTGATGTGCAACTACTAGAAAGACCCTTTCTGCTATAGTGGGAGGTTAAAATTTCATGTTCTGAAGCTTTCCTGAAAAGTTATGGCACAATGCACAAAAACGCTTTTCAGCCTGAGATAAGGTGGGTTTCGGAACGCCAAACATAAAAGTGTTGATAACTTTTGAAAAACACTTCAGACAGCTTAGATTTGATGTGCAACTACTAGAAAGACCCTTTCTGCTATAGTGGGAGGTTAAAATTTCATGTTCTGAAGCTTCCCTGAAAAGTTATGGCACAATGCACAAAAACGCTTTTCAGCCTGAGATAAGGTGGGTTTCGGAACGCCAAACATAAAAGTGTTGATAACTTTGGAAAAACACTTCAGACAGTTTAGATTTGATGTGCAACTACTAGAAAGACCCTTTCTGCTATAGTGGGAGGTTAAAATTTCATGTTCTGAAGCTTCCCTGAAAAGTTATGGCACAATGCGTAAAAACGCTTTTCAGCCTGAGATAAGGTGGGTTTCGGAACGCCAAACATAAAAGTGTTGATAACTTTGGAAAAACACTTCAGACAGTTTAGATTTGATGTGCAACTACTAGAAAGACCCTTTCTGCTATAGTGGGAGGTTAAAATTTCATGTTCTGAAGCTTTCCTGAAAAGTTATGGCACAATGCACAAAAACGCTTTTCAGCCTGAGATAAGGTGGGTTTCGGAACGCCAAACATAAAAGTGTTGATAACTTTTGAAAAACACTTCAGACAGCTTAGATTTGATGTGCAACTACTAGAAAGACCCTTTCTGCTATAGTGGGAGGTTAAAATTTCATGTTCTGAAGCTTCCCTGAAAAGTTATGGCACAATGCACAAAAACGCTTTTCAGCCTGAGATAAGGTGGGTTTCGGAACGCCAAACATAAAAGTGTTGATAACTTTGGAAAAACACTTCAGACAGTTTAGATTTGATGTGCAACTACTAGAAAGACCCTTTCTGCTATAGTGGGAGGTTAAAATTTCATGTTCTGAAGCTTCCCTGAAAAGTTATGGCACAATGCACAAAAACGCTTTTCAGCCTGAGATAAGGTGGGTTTCGGAACGCCAAACATAAAAGTGTTGATAACTTTCGAAAAACACTTCAGAGAGCTTAGATTTGATGTGCACCTACTAGAAAGACCCTTTCTGCTATAGTGGGAGGTTAAAATTTCATGTTCTGAAGCTTCCCTGAAAAGTTATGGCACAATGCGTAAAAACGCTTTTCAGCCTGAGATAAGGTGGGTTTCGGAACGCCAAACATAAAAGTGCTGATAACTTTGGAAAAACACTTCAGACAGTTTAGATTTGATGTGCAACTACTAGAAAGACCCTTTCTGCTATAGTGGGAGGTTAAAATTTCATGTTCTGAAGCTTTCCTGAAAAGTTATGGCACAATGCACAAAAACGCTTTTCAGCCTGAGATAAGGTGGGTTTCGGAACGCCAAACATAAAAGTGTTGATAACTTTTGAAAAACACTTCAGACAGCTTAGATTTGATGTGCAACTACTAGAAAGACCCTTTCTGCTATAGTGGGAGGTTAAAATTTCATGTTCTGAAGCTTCCCTGAAAAGTTATGGCACAATGCACAAAAACGCTTTTCAGCCTGAGATAAGGTGGGTTTCGGAACGCCAAACATAAAAGTGTTGATAACTTTGGAAAAACACTTCAGACAGTTTAGATTTGATGTGCAACTACTAGAAAGACCCTTTCTGCTATAGTGGGAGGTTAAAATTTCATGTTCTGAAGCTTCCCTGAAAAGTTATGGCACAATGCACAAAAACGCTTTTCAGCCTGAGATAAGGTGGGTTTCGGAACGCCAAACATAAAAGTGTTGATAACTTTGGAAAAACACTTCAGACAGTTTAGATTTGATGTGCAACTACTAGAAAGACCCTTTCTGCTATAGTGGGAGGTTAAAATTTCATGTTCTGAAGCTTCCCTGAAAAGTTATGGCACAATGCACAAAAACGCTTTTCAGCCTGAGATAAGGTGGGTTTCGGAACGCCAAACATAAAAGTGTTGATAACTTTGGAAAAACACTTCAGACAGTTTAGATTTGATGTGCAACTACTAGAAAGACCGTTTCTGCTATAGTGGGAGGTTAAAATTTCATGTTCTGAAGCTTCCCTGAAAAGTTATGGCACAATGCACAAAAACGCTTTTCAGCCTGAGATAAGGTGGGTTTCGGAACGCCAAACATAAAAGTGTTGATAACTTTTGAAAAACACTTCAGACAGCTTAGATTTGATGTGCAACTACTAGAAAGACCCTTTCTGCTATAGTGGGAGGTTAAAATTTCATGTTCTGAAGCTTCCCTGAAAAGTTATGGCACAATGCACAAAAACGCTTTTCAGCCTGAGATAAGGTGGGTTTCGGAACGCCAAACATAAAAGTGTTGATAACTTTGGAAAAACACTTCAGACAGTTTAGATTTGATGTGCAACTACTAGAAAGACCCTTTCTGCTATAGTGGGAGGTTAAAATTTCATGTTCTGAAGCTTCCCTGAAAAGTTATGGCACAATGCGTAAAAACGCTTTTCAGCCTGAGATAAGGTGGGTTTCGGAACGCCAAACATAAAAGTGTTGATAACTTTGGAAAAACACTTCAGACAGTTTAGATTTGATGTGCAACTACTAGAAAGACCCTTTCTGCTATAGTGGGAGGTTAAAATTTCATGTTCTGAAGCTTTCCTGAAAAGTTATGGCACAATGCACAAAAACGCTTTTCAGCCTGAGATAAGGTGGGTTTCGGAACGCCAAACATAAAAGTGTTGATAACTTTTGAAAAACACTTCAGACAGCTTAGAATTGATGTGCAACTACTAGAAAGACCCTTTCTGCTATAGTGGGAGGTTAAAATTTCATGTTCTGAAGCTTCCCTGAAAAGTTATGGCACAATGCACAAAAACGCTTTTCAGCCTGAGATAAGGTGGGTTTCGGAACGCCAAACATAAAAGTGTTGATAACTTTGGAAAAACACTTCAGACAGTTTAGATTTGATGTGCAACTACTAGAAAGACCCTTTCTGCTATAGTGGGAGGTTAAAATTTCATGTTCTGAAGCTTCCCTGAAAAGTTATGGCACAATGCGTAAAAACGCTTTTCAGCCTGAGATAAGGTGGGTTTCGGAACGCCAAACATAAAAGTGTTGATAACTTTGGAAAAACACTTCAGACAGTTTAGATTTGATGTGCAACTACTAGAAAGACCCTTTCTGCTATAGTGGGAGGTTAAAATTTCATGTTCTGAAGCTTTCCTGAAAAGTTATGGCACAATGCACAAAAACGCTTTTCAGCCTGAGATAAGGTGGGTTTCGGAACGCCAAACATAAAAGTGTTGATAACTTTTGAAAAACACTTCAGACAGCTTAGAATTGATGTGCAACTACTAGAAAGACCCTTTCTGCTATAGTGGGAGGTTAAAATTTCATGTTCTGAAGCTTCCCTGAAAAGTTATGGCACAATGCACAAAAACGCTTTTCAGCCTGAGATAAGGTGGGTTTCGGAACGCCAAACATAAAAGTGTTGATAACTTTGGAAAAACACTTCAGACAGTTTAGATTTGATGTGCAACTACTAGAAAGACCCTTTCTGCTATAGTGGGAGGTTAAAATTTCATGTTCTGAAGCTTCCCTGAAAAGTTATGGCACAATGCACAAAAACGCTTTTCAGCCTGAGATAAGGTGGGTTTCGGAACGCCAAACATAAAAGTGTTGATAACTTTCGAAAAACACTTCAGAGAGCTTAGATTTGATGTGCACCTACTAGAAAGACCCTTTCTGCTATAGTGGGAGGTTAAAATTTCATGTTCTGAAGCTTCCCTGAAAAGTTATGGCACAATGCGTAAAAACGCTTTTCAGCCTGAGATAAGGTGGGTTTCGGAACGCCAAACATAAAAGTGTTGATAACTTTGGAAAAACACTTCAGACAGTTTAGATTTGATGTGCAACTACTAGAAAGACCCTTTCTGCTATAGTGGGAGGTTAAAATTTCATGTTCTGAAGCTTTCCTGAAAAGTTATGGCACAATGCACAAAAACGCTTTTCAGCCTGAGATAAGGTGGGTTTCGGAACGCCAAACATAAAAGTGTTGATAACTTTGGAAAAACACTTCAGACAGTTTAGATTTGATGTGCAACTACTAGAAAGACCCTTTCTGCTATAGTGGGAGGTTAAAATTTCATGTTCTGAAGCTTTCCTGAAAAGTTATGGCACAATGCACAAAAACGCTTTTCAGCCTGAGATAAGGTGGGTTTCGGAACGCCAAACATAAAAGTGTTGATAACTTTGGAAAAACACTTCAGACAGTTTAGATTTGATGTGCAACTACTAGAAAGACCCTTTCTGCTATAGTGGGAGGTTAAAATTTCATGTTCTGAAGCTTTCCTGAAAAGTTATGGCACAATGCACAAAAACGCTTTTCAGCCTGAGATAAGGTGGGTTTCGGAACGCCAAACATAAAAGTGTTGATAACTTTTGAAAAACACTTCAGACAGCTTAGATTTGATGTGCAACTACTAGAAAGACCCTTTCTGCTATAGTGGGAGGTTAAAATTTCATGTTCTGAAGCTTCCCTGAAAAGTTATGGCACAATGCACAAAAACGCTTTTCAGCCTGAGATAAGGTGGGTTTCGGAACGCCAAACATAAAAGTGTTGATAACTTTCGAAAAACACTTCAGAGAGCTTAGATTTGATGTGCACCTACTAGAAAGACCCTTTCTGCTATAGTGGGAGGTTAAAATTTCATGTTCTGAAGCTTCCCTGAAAAGTTATGGCACAATGCGTAAAAACGCTTTTCAGCCTGAGATAAGGTGGGTTTCGGAACGCCAAACATAAAAGTGTTGATAACTTTCGAAAAACAATTCAGAGAGCTTAGATTTGATGTGCACCTACTAGAAAGACCCTTTCTGCTATAGTGGGAGGTTAAAATTTCATGTTCTGAAGCTTCCCTGAAAAGTTATGGCACAATGCGTAAAAACGCTTTTCAGCCTGAGATAAGGTGGGTTTCGGAACGCCAAACATAAAAGTGTTGATAACTTTGGAAAAACACTTCAGACAGTTTAGATTTGATGTGCAACTACTAGAAAGACCCTTTCTGCTATAGTGGGAGGTTAAAATTTCATGTTCTGAAGCTTTCCTGAAAAGTTATGGCACAATGCACAAAAACGCTTTTCAGCCTGAGATAAGGTGGGTTTCGGAACGCCAAACATAAAAGTGTTGATAACTTTTGAAAAACACTTCAGACAGCTTAGATTTGATGTGCAACTACTAGAAAGACCCTTTCTGCTATAGTGGGAGGTTAAAATTTCATGTTCTGAAGCTTCCCTGAAAAGTTATGGCACAATGCACAAAAACGCTTTTCAGCCTGAGATAAGGTGGGTTTCGGAACGCCAAACATAAAAGTGTTGATAACTTTGGAAAAACACTTCAGACAGTTTAGATTTGATGTGCAACTACTAGAAAGACCCTTTCTGCTATAGTGGGAGGTTAAAATTTCATGTTCTGAAGCTTCCCTGAAAAGTTATGGCACAATGCACAAAAACGCTTTTCAGCCTGAGATAAGGTGGGTTTCGGAACGCCAAACATAAAAGTGTTGATAACTTTGGAAAAACACTTCAGACAGTTTAGATTTGATGTGCAACTACTAGAAAGACCCTTTCTGCTATAGTGGGAGGTTAAAATTTCATGTTCTGAAGCTTCCCTGAAAAGTTATGGCACAATGCACAAAAACGCTTTTCAGCCTGAGATAAGGTGGGTTTCGGAACGCCAAACATAAAAGTGTTGATAACTTTCGAAAAACACTTCAGAGAGCTTAGATTTGATGTGCACCTACTAGAAAGACCCTTTCTGCTATAGTGGGAGGTTAAAATTTCATGTTCTGAAGCTTCCCTGAAAAGTTATGGCACAATGCGTAAAAACGCTTTTCAGCCTGAGATAAGGTGGGTTTCGGAACGCCAAACATAAAAGTGTTGATAACTTTGGAAAAACACTTCAGACAGTTTAGATTTGATGTGCAACTACTAGAAAGACCCTTTCTGCTATAGTGGGAGGTTAAAATTTCATGTTCTGAAGCTTTCCTGAAAAGTTATGGCACAATGCACAAAAACGCTTTTCAGCCTGAGATAAGGTGGGTTTCGGAACGCCAAACATAAAAGTGTTGATAACTTTGGAAAAACACTTCAGACAGTTTAGATTTGATGTGCAACTACTAGAAAGACCCTTTCTGCTATAGTGGGAGGTTAAAATTTCATGTTCTGAAGCTTTCCTGAAAAGTTATGGCACAATGCACAAAAACGCTTTTCAGCCTGAGATAAGGTGGGTTTCGGAACGCCAAACATAAAAGTGTTGATAACTTTTGAAAAACACTTCAGACAGCTTAGATTTGATGTGCAACTACTAGAAAGACCCTTTCTGCTATAGTGGGAGGTTAAAATTTCATGTTCTGAAGCTTCCCTGAAAAGTTATGGCACAATGCACAAAAACGCTTTTCAGCCTGAGATAAGGTGGGTTTCGGAACGCCAAACATAAAAGTGTTGATAACTTTGGAAAAACACTTCAGACAGTTTAGATTTGATGTGCAACTACTAGAAAGACCCTTTCTGCTATAGTGGGAGGTTAAAATTTCATGTTCTGAAGCTTCCCTGAAAAGTTATGGCACAATGCGTAAAAACGCTTTTCAGCCTGAGATAAGGTGGGTTTCGGAACGCCAAACATAAAAGTGTTGATAACTTTGGAAAAACACTTCAGACAGTTTAGATTTGATGTGCAACTACTAGAAAGACCCTTTCTGCTATAGTGGGAGGTTAAAATTTCATGTTCTGAAGCTTCCCTGAAAAGTTATGGCACAATGCACAAAAACGCTTTTCAGCCTGAGATAAGGTGGGTTTCGGAACGCCAAACATAAAAGTGTTGATAACTTTCGAAAAACACTTCAGAGAGCTTAGATTTGATGTGCACCTACTAGAAAGACCCTTTCTGCTATAGTGGGAGGTTAAAATTTCATGTTCTGAAGCTTCCCTGAAAAGTTATGGCACAATGCGTAAAAACGCTTTTCAGCCTGAGATAAGGTGGGTTTCGGAACGCCAAACATAAAAGTGCTGATAACTTTGGAAAAACACTTCAGACAGTTTAGATTTGATGTGCAACTACTAGAAAGACCCTTTCTGCTATAGTGGGAGGTTAAAATTTCATGTTCTGAAGCTTTCCTGAAAAGTTATGGCACAATGCACAAAAACGCTTTTCAGCCTGAGATAAGGTGGGTTTCGGAACGCCAAACATAAAAGTGTTGATAACTTTTGAAAAACACTTCAGACAGCTTAGATTTGATGTGCAACTACTAGAAAGACCCTTTCTGCTATAGTGGGAGGTTAAAATTTCATGTTCTGAAGCTTCCCTGAAAAGTTATGGCACAATGCACAAAAACGCTTTTCAGCCTGAGATAAGGTGGGTTTCGGAACGCCAAACATAAAAGTGTTGATAACTTTGGAAAAACACTTCAGACAGTTTAGATTTGATGTGCAACTACTAGAAAGACCCTTTCTGCTATAGTGGGAGGTTAAAATTTCATGTTCTGAAGCTTCCCTGAAAAGTTATGGCACAATGCACAAAAACGCTTTTCAGCCTGAGATAAGGTGGGTTTCGGAACGCCAAACATAAAAGTGTTGATAACTTTGGAAAAACACTTCAGACAGTTTAGATTTGATGTGCAACTACTAGAAAGACCCTTTCTGCTATAGTGGGAGGTTAAAATTTCATGTTCTGAAGCTTCCCTGAAAAGTTATGGCACAATGCACAAAAACGCTTTTCAGCCTGAGATAAGGTGGGTTTCGGAACGCCAAACATAAAAGTGTTGATAACTTTGGAAAAACACTTCAGACAGTTTAGATTTGATGTGCAACTACTAGAAAGACCGTTTCTGCTATAGTGGGAGGTTAAAATTTCATGTTCTGAAGCTTCCCTGAAAAGTTATGGCACAATGCACAAAAACGCTTTTCAGCCTGAGATAAGGTGGGTTTCGGAACGCCAAACATAAAAGTGTTGATAACTTTCGAAAAACACTTCAGACAGCTTAGATTTGATGTGCACCTACTAGAAAGACCCTTTCTGCTATAGTGGGAGGTTAAAATTTCATGTTCTGAAGCTTCCCTGAAAAGTTATGGCACAATGCACAAAAACGCTTTTCAGCCTGAGATAAGGTGGGTTTCGGAACGCCAAACATAAAAGTGTTGATAACTTTTGAAAAACACTTCAGACAGCTTAGATTTGATGTGCAACTACTAGAAAGACCCTTTCTGCTATAGTGGGAGGTTAAAATTTCATGTTCTGAAGCTTCCCTGAAAAGTTATGGCACAATGCACAAAAACGCTTTTCAGCCTGAGATAAGGTGGGTTTCGGAACGCCAAACATAAAAGTGTTGATAACTTTGGAAAAACACTTCAGACAGTTTAGATTTGATGTGCAACTACTAGAAAGACCCTTTCTGCTATAGTGGGAGGTTAAAATTTCATGTTCTGAAGCTTCCCTGAAAAGTTATGGCACAATGCGTAAAAACGCTTTTCAGCCTGAGATAAGGTGGGTTTCGGAACGCCAAACATAAAAGTGTTGATAACTTTGGAAAAACACTTCAGACAGTTTAGATTTGATGTGCAACTACTAGAAAGACCCTTTCTGCTATAGTGGGAGGTTAAAATTTCATGTTCTGAAGCTTTCCTGAAAAGTTATGGCACAATGCACAAAAACGCTTTTCAGCCTGAGATAAGGTGGGTTTCGGAACGCCAAACATAAAAGTGTTGATAACTTTTGAAAAACACTTCAGACAGCTTAGATTTGATGTGCAACTACTAGAAAGACCCTTTCTGCTATAGTGGGAGGTTAAAATTTCATGTTCTGAAGCTTCCCTGAAAAGTTATGGCACAATGCACAAAAACGCTTTTCAGCCTGAGATAAGGTGGGTTTCGGAACGCCAAACATAAAAGTGTTGATAACTTTGGAAAAACACTTCAGACAGTTTAGATTTGATGTGCAACTACTAGAAAGACCCTTTCTGCTATAGTGGGAGGTTAAAATTTCATGTTCTGAAGCTTCCCTGAAAAGTTATGGCACAATGCACAAAAACGCTTTTCAGCCTGAGATAAGGTGGGTTTCGGAACGCCAAACATAAAAGTGTTGATAACTTTCGAAAAACACTTCAGAGAGCTTAGATTTGATGTGCACCTACTAGAAAGACCCTTTCTGCTATAGTGGGAGGTTAAAATTTCATGTTCTGAAGCTTCCCTGAAAAGTTATGGCACAATGCGTAAAAACGCTTTTCAGCCTGAGATAAGGTGGGTTTCGGAACGCCAAACATAAAAGTGCTGATAACTTTGGAAAAACACTTCAGACAGTTTAGATTTGATGTGCAACTACTAGAAAGACCCTTTCTGCTATAGTGGGAGGTTAAAATTTCATGTTCTGAAGCTTTCCTGAAAAGTTATGGCACAATGCACAAAAACGCTTTTCAGCCTGAGATAAGGTGGGTTTCGGAACGCCAAACATAAAAGTGTTGATAACTTTTGAAAAACACTTCAGACAGCTTAGATTTGATGTGCAACTACTAGAAAGACCCTTTCTGCTATAGTGGGAGGTTAAAATTTCATGTTCTGAAGCTTCCCTGAAAAGTTATGGCACAATGCACAAAAACGCTTTTCAGCCTGAGATAAGGTGGGTTTCGGAACGCCAAACATAAAAGTGTTGATAACTTTGGAAAAACACTTCAGACAGTTTAGATTTGATGTGCAACTACTAGAAAGACCCTTTCTGCTATAGTGGGAGGTTAAAATTTCATGTTCTGAAGCTTCCCTGAAAAGTTATGGCACAATGCACAAAAACGCTTTTCAGCCTGAGATAAGGTGGGTTTCGGAACGCCAAACATAAAAGTGTTGATAACTTTGGAAAAACACTTCAGACAGTTTAGATTTGATGTGCAACTACTAGAAAGACCCTTTCTGCTATAGTGGGAGGTTAAAATTTCATGTTCTGAAGCTTCCCTGAAAAGTTATGGCACAATGCACAAAAACGCTTTTCAGCCTGAGATAAGGTGGGTTTCGGAACGCCAAACATAAAAGTGTTGATAACTTTCGAAAAACACTTCAGAGAGCTTAGATTTGATGTGCACCTACTAGAAAGACCCTTTCTGCTATAGTGGGAGGTTAAAATTTCATGTTCTGAAGCTTCCCTGAAAAGTTATGGCACAATGCGTAAAAACGCTTTTCAGCCTGAGATAAGGTGGGTTTCGGAACGCCAAACATAAAAGTGTTGATAACTTTGGAAAAACACTTCAGACAGTTTAGATTTGATGTGCAACTACTAGAAAGACCCTTTCTGCTATAGTGGGAGGTTAAAATTTCATGTTCTGAAGCTTCCCTGAAAAGTTATGGCACAATGCACAAAAACGCTTTTCAGCCTGAGATAAGGTGGGTTTCGGAACGCCAAACATAAAAGTGTTAATAACTTTGGAAAAACACTTCAGACAGTTTAGATTTGATGTGCAACTACTAGAAAGACCCTTTCTGCTATAGTGGGAGGTTAAAATTTCATGTTCTGAAGCTTCCCTGAAAAGTTATGGCACAATGCACAAAAACGCTTTTCAGCCTGAGATAAGGTGGGTTTCGGAACGCCAAACATAAAAGTGTTGATAACTTTCGAAAAACACTTCAGAGAGCTTAGATTTGATGTGCACCTACTAGAAAGACCCTTTCTGCTATAGTGGGAGGTTAAAATTTCATGTTCTGAAGCTTCCCTGAAAAGTTATGGCACAATGCGTAAAAACGCTTTTCAGCCTGAGATAAGGTGGGTTTCGGAACGCCAAACATAAAAGTGTTGATAACTTTGGAAAAACACTTCAGACAGTTTAGATTTGATGTGCAACTACTAGAAAGACCCTTTCTGCTATAGTGGGAGGTTAAAATTTCATGTTCTGAAGCTTTCCTGAAAAGTTATGGCACAATGCACAAAAACGCTTTTCAGCCTGAGATAAGGTGGGTTTCGGAACGCCAAACATAAAAGTGTTGATAACTTTTGAAAAACACTTCAGACAGCTTAGATTTGATGTGCAACTACTAGAAAGACCCTTTCTGCTATAGTGGGAGGTTAAAATTTCATGTTCTGAAGCTTCCCTGAAAAGTTATGGCACAATGCACAAAAACGCTTTTCAGCCTGAGATAAGGTGGGTTTCGGAACGCCAAACATAAAAGTGTTGATAACTTTGGAAAAACACTTCAGACAGTTTAGATTTGATGTGCAACTACTAGAAAGACCCTTTCTGCTATAGTGGGAGGTTAAAATTTCATGTTCTGAAGCTTCCCTGAAAAGTTATGGCACAATGCACAAAAACGCTTTTCAGCCTGAGATAAGGTGGGTTTCGGAACGCCAAACATAAAAGTGTTGATAACTTTTGAAAAACACTTCAGACAGCTTAGATTTGATGTGCAACTACTAGAAAGACCCTTTCTGCTATAGTGGGAGGTTAAAATTTCATGTTCTGAAGCTTCCCTGAAAAGTTATGGCACAATGCACAAAAACGCTTTTCAGCCTGAGATAAGGTGGGTTTCGGAACGCCAAACATAAAAGTGTTGATAACTTTGGAAAAACACTTCAGACAGTTTAGATTTGATGTGCAACTACTAGAAAGACCCTTTCTGCTATAGTGGGAGGTTAAAATTTCATGTTCTGAAGCTTCCCTGAAAAGTTATGGCACAATGCACAAAAACGCTTTTCAGCCTGAGATAAGGTGGGTTTCGGAACGCCAAACATAAAAGTGTTGATAACTTTCGAAAAACACTTCAGAGAGCTTAGATTTGATGTGCACCTACTAGAAAGACCCTTTCTGCTATAGTGGGAGGTTAAAATTTCATGTTCTGAAGCTTCCCTGAAAAGTTATGGCACAATGCGTAAAAACGCTTTTCAGCCTGAGATAAGGTGGGTTTCGGAACGCCAAACATAAAAGTGTTGATAACTTTGGAAAAACACTTCAGACAGCTTAGATTTGATGTGCAACTACTAGAAAGACCCTTTCTGCTATAGTGGGAGGTTAAAATTTCATGTTCTGAAGCTTCCCTGAAAAGTTATGGCACAATGCACAAAAACGCTTTTCAGCCTGAGATAAGGTGGGTTTCGGAACGCCAAACATCAAAGTGTTGATAACTTTCGAAAAACACTTCAGACAGCTTAGATTTGATGTGCACCTACTAGAAAGACCCTTTCTGCTATAGCGGGAGGTTAAAATTTCATGTTCTGAAGCTTCCCTGAAAAGTTATGGCACAATGCACAAAAACGCTTTTCAGCCTGAGATAAGGTGGGTTTCGGAACGCCAAACATAAAAGTGTTGATAACTTTGGAAAAACACTTCAGACAGTTTAGATTTGATGTGCAACTACTAGAAAGACCCTTTCTGCTATAGTGGGAGGTTAAAATTTCATGTTCTGAAGCTTCCCTGAAAAGTTATGGCACAATGCACAAAAACGCTTTTCAGCCTGAGATAAGGTGGGTTTCGGAACGCCAAACATAAAAGTGTTAATAACTTTGGAAAAACACTTCAGACAGTTTAGATTTGATGTGCAACTACTAGAAAGACCCTTTCTGCTATAGTGGGAGGTTAAAATTTCATGTTCTGAAGCTTCCCTGAAAAGTTATGGCACAATGCACAAAAACGCTTTTCAGCCTGAGATAAGGTGGGTTTCGGAACGCCAAACATAAAAGTGTTGATAACTTTCGAAAAACACTTCAGAGAGCTTAGATTTGATGTGCACCTACTAGAAAGACCCTTTCTGCTATAGTGGGAGGTTAAAATTTCATGTTCTGAAGCTTCCCTGAAAAGTTATGGCACAATGCGTAAAAACGCTTTTCAGCCTGAGATAAGGTGGGTTTCGGAACGCCAAACATAAAAGTGTTGATAACTTTGGAAAAACACTTCAGACAGTTTAGATTTGATGTGCAACTACTAGAAAGTCCCTTTCTGCTATAGTGGGAGGTTAAAATTTCATGTTCTGAAGCTTTCCTGAAAAGTTCTGGCACAATGCACAAAAACGCTTTTCAGCCTGAGATAAGGTGGGTTTCGGAACGCCAAACATAAAAGTGTTGATAACTTTTGAAAAACACTTCAGACAGCTTAGATTTGATGTGCAACTACTAGAAAGACTCTTTCTGCTATAGTGGGAGGTTAAAATTTCATGTTCTGAAGCTTCCCTGAAAAGTTATGGCACAATGCACAAAAACGCTTTTCAGCCTGAGATAAGGTGGGTTTCGGAACGCCAAACATAAAAGTGTTGATAACTTTGGAAAAACACTTCAGACAGTTTAGATTTGATGTGCAACTACTAGAAAGACCCTTTCTGCTATAGTGGGAGGTTAAAATTTCATGTTCTGAAGCTTCCCTGAAAAGTTATGGCACAATGCACAAAAACGCTTTTCAGCCTGAGATAAGGTGGGTTTCGGAACGCCAAACATAAAAGTGTTGATAACTTTCGAAAAACAATTCAGACAGCTTAGATTTGATGTGCACCTACTAGAAAGACCCTTTCTGCTATAGTGGGAGGTTAAAATTTCATGTTCTGAAGCTTTCCTGAAAAGTTATGGCACAATGCACAAAAACGCTTTTCAGCCTGAGATAAGGTGGGTTTCGGAACGCCAAACATAAAAGTGCTGATAACTTTGGAAAAACACTTCAGACAGTTTAGATTTGATGTGCAACTACTAGAAAGACCCTTTCTGCTATAGTGGGAGGTTAAAATTTCATGTTCTGAAGCTTTCCTGAAAAGTTATGGCACAATGCACAAAAACGCTTTTCAGCCTGAGATAAGGTGGGTTTCGGAACGCCAAACATAAAAGTGTTGATAACTTTTGAAAAACACTTCAGACAGCTTAGATTTGATGTGCAACTACTAGAAAGACCCTTTCTGCTATAGTGGGAGGTTAAAATTTCATGTTCTGAAGCTTCCCTGAAAAGTTATGGCACAATGCACAAAAACGCTTTTCAGCCTGAGATAAGGTGGGTTTCGGAACGCCAAACATAAAAGTGTTGATAACTTTGGAAAAACACTTCAGACAGTTTAGATTTGATGTGCAACTACTAGAAAGACCCTTTCTGCTATAGTGGGAGGTTAAAATTTCATGTTCTGAAGCTTCCCTGAAAAGTTATGGCACAATGCACAAAAACGCTTTTCAGCCTGAGATAAGGTGGGTTTCGGAACGCCAAACATAAAAGTGTTGATAACTTTGGAAAAACACTTCAGACAGTTTAGATTTGATGTGCAACTACTAGAAAGACCCTTTCTGCTATAGTGGGAGGTTAAAATTTCATGTTCTGAAGCTTCCCTGAAAAGTTATGGCACAATGCACAAAAACGCTTTTCAGCCTGAGATAAGGTGGGTTTCGGAACGCCAAACATAAAAGTGTTGATAACTTTGGAAAAACACTTCAGACAGTTTAGATTTGATGTGCAACTACTAGAAAGACCGTTTCTGCTATAGTGGGAGGTTAAAATTTCATGTTCTGAAGCTTCCCTGAAAAGTTATGGCACAATGCACAAAAACGCTTTTCAGCCTGAGATAAGGTGGGTTTCGGAACGCCAAACATAAAAGTGTTGATAACTTTCGAAAAACACTTCAGACAGCTTAGATTTGATGTGCACCTACTAGAAAGACCCTTTCTGCTATAGTGGGAGGTTAAAATTTCATGTTCTGAAGCTTCCCTGAAAAGTTATGGCACAATGCACAAAAACGCTTTTCAGCCTGAGATAAGGTGGGTTTCGGAACGCCAAACATAAAAGTGTTGATAACTTTTGAAAAACACTTCAGACAGCTTAGATTTGATGTGCAACTACTAGAAAGACCCTTTCTGCTATAGTGGGAGGTTAAAATTTCATGTTCTGAAGCTTCCCTGAAAAGTTATGGCACAATGCACAAAAACGCTTTTCAGCCTGAGATAAGGTGGGTTTCGGAACGCCAAACATAAAAGTGTTGATAACTTTGGAAAAACACTTCAGACAGTTTAGATTTGATGTGCAACTACTAGAAAGACCCTTTCTGCTATAGTGGGAGGTTAAAATTTCATGTTCTGAAGCTTCCCTGAAAAGTTATGGCACAATGCGTAAAAACGCTTTTCAGCCTGAGATAAGGTGGGTTTCGGAACGCCAAACATAAAAGTGTTGATAACTTTGGAAAAACACTTCAGACAGTTTAGATTTGATGTGCAACTACTAGAAAGACCCTTTCTGCTATAGTGGGAGGTTAAAATTTCATGTTCTGAAGCTTTCCTGAAAAGTTATGGCACAATGCACAAAAACGCTTTTCAGCCTGAGATAAGGTGGGTTTCGGAACGCCAAACATAAAAGTGTTGATAACTTTTGAAAAACACTTCAGACAGCTTAGAATTGATGTGCAACTACTAGAAAGACCCTTTCTGCTATAGTGGGAGGTTAAAATTTCATGTTCTGAAGCTTCCCTGAAAAGTTATGGCACAATGCACAAAAACGCTTTTCAGCCTGAGATAAGGTGGGTTTCGGAACGCCAAACATAAAAGTGTTGATAACTTTGGAAAAACACTTCAGACAGTTTAGATTTGATGTGCAACTACTAGAAAGACCCTTTCTGCTATAGTGGGAGGTTAAAATTTCATGTTCTGAAGCTTCCCTGAAAAGTTATGGCACAATGCACAAAAACGCTTTTCAGCCTGAGATAAGGTGGGTTTCGGAACGCCAAACATAAAAGTGTTGATAACTTTCGAAAAACACTTCAGAGAGCTTAGATTTGATGTGCACCTACTAGAAAGACCCTTTCTGCTATAGTGGGAGGTTAAAATTTCATGTTCTGAAGCTTCCCTGAAAAGTTATGGCACAATGCGTAAAAACGCTTTTCAGCCTGAGATAAGGTGGGTTTCGGAACGCCAAACATAAAAGTGTTGATAACTTTGGAAAAACACTTCAGACAGTTTAGATTTGATGTGCAACTACTAGAAAGACCCTTTCTGCTATAGTGGGAGGTTAAAATTTCATGTTCTGAAGCTTTCCTGAAAAGTTATGGCACAATGCACAAAAACGCTTTTCAGCCTGAGATAAGGTGGGTTTCGGAACGCCAAACATAAAAGTGTTGATAACTTTGGAAAAACACTTCAGACAGTTTAGATTTGATGTGCAACTACTAGAAAGACCCTTTCTGCTATAGTGGGAGGTTAAAATTTCATGTTCTGAAGCTTTCCTGAAAAGTTATGGCACAATGCACAAAAACGCTTTTCAGCCTGAGATAAGGTGGGTTTCGGAACGCCAAACATAAAAGTGTTGATAACTTTGGAAAAACACTTCAGACAGTTTAGATTTGATGTGCAACTACTAGAAAGACCCTTTCTGCTATAGTGGGAGGTTAAAATTTCATGTTCTGAAGCTTTCCTGAAAAGTTATGGCACAATGCACAAAAACGCTTTTCAGCCTGAGATAAGGTGGGTTTCGGAACGCCAAACATAAAAGTGTTGATAACTTTTGAAAAACACTTCAGACAGCTTAGATTTGATGTGCAACTACTAGAAAGACCCTTTCTGCTATAGTGGGAGGTTAAAATTTCATGTTCTGAAGCTTCCCTGAAAAGTTATGGCACAATGCACAAAAACGCTTTTCAGCCTGAGATAAGGTGGGTTTCGGAACGCCAAACATAAAAGTGTTGATAACTTTCGAAAAACACTTCAGAGAGCTTAGATTTGATGTGCACCTACTAGAAAGACCCTTTCTGCTATAGTGGGAGGTTAAAATTTCATGTTCTGAAGCTTCCCTGAAAAGTTATGGCACAATGCGTAAAAACGCTTTTCAGCCTGAGATAAGGTGGGTTTCGGAACGCCAAACATAAAAGTGTTGATAACTTTCGAAAAACAATTCAGAGAGCTTAGATTTGATGTGCACCTACTAGAAAGACCCTTTCTGCTATAGTGGGAGGTTAAAATTTCATGTTCTGAAGCTTCCCTGAAAAGTTATGGCACAATGCGTAAAAACGCTTTTCAGCCTGAGATAAGGTGGGTTTCGGAACGCCAAACATAAAAGTGTTGATAACTTTGGAAAAACACTTCAGACAGTTTAGATTTGATGTGCAACTACTAGAAAGACCCTTTCTGCTATAGTGGGAGGTTAAAATTTCATGTTCTGAAGCTTTCCTGAAAAGTTATGGCACAATGCACAAAAACGCTTTTCAGCCTGAGATAAGGTGGGTTTCGGAACGCCAAACATAAAAGTGTTGATAACTTTTGAAAAACACTTCAGACAGCTTAGATTTGATGTGCAACTACTAGAAAGACCCTTTCTGCTATAGTGGGAGGTTAAAATTTCATGTTCTGAAGCTTCCCTGAAAAGTTATGGCACAATGCACAAAAACGCTTTTCAGCCTGAGATAAGGTGGGTTTCGGAACGCCAAACATAAAAGTGTTGATAACTTTGGAAAAACACTTCAGACAGTTTAGATTTGATGTGCAACTACTAGAAAGACCCTTTCTGCTATAGTGGGAGGTTAAAATTTCATGTTCTGAAGCTTCCCTGAAAAGTTATGGCACAATGCACAAAAACGCTTTTCAGCCTGAGATAAGGTGGGTTTCGGAACGCCAAACATAAAAGTGTTGATAACTTTGGAAAAACACTTCAGACAGTTTAGATTTGATGTGCAACTACTAGAAAGACCCTTTCTGCTATAGTGGGAGGTTAAAATTTCATGTTCTGAAGCTTCCCTGAAAAGTTATGGCACAATGCACAAAAACGCTTTTCAGCCTGAGATAAGGTGGGTTTCGGAACGCCAAACATAAAAGTGTTGATAACTTTCGAAAAACACTTCAGAGAGCTTAGATTTGATGTGCACCTACTAGAAAGACCCTTTCTGCTATAGTGGGAGGTTAAAATTTCATGTTCTGAAGCTTCCCTGAAAAGTTATGGCACAATGCGTAAAAACGCTTTTCAGCCTGAGATAAGGTGGGTTTCGGAACGCCAAACATAAAAGTGTTGATAACTTTGGAAAAACACTTCAGACAGTTTAGATTTGATGTGCAACTACTAGAAAGACCCTTTCTGCTATAGTGGGAGGTTAAAATTTCATGTTCTGAAGCTTTCCTGAAAAGTTATGGCACAATGCACAAAAACGCTTTTCAGCCTGAGATAAGGTGGGTTTCGGAACGCCAAACATAAAAGTGTTGATAACTTTGGAAAAACACTTCAGACAGTTTAGATTTGATGTGCAACTACTAGAAAGACCCTTTCTGCTATAGTGGGAGGTTAAAATTTCATGTTCTGAAGCTTTCCTGAAAAGTTATGGCACAATGCACAAAAACGCTTTTCAGCCTGAGATAAGGTGGGTTTCGGAACGCCAAACATAAAAGTGTTGATAACTTTTGAAAAACACTTCAGACAGCTTAGATTTGATGTGCAACTACTAGAAAGACCCTTTCTGCTATAGTGGGAGGTTAAAATTTCATGTTCTGAAGCTTCCCTGAAAAGTTATGGCACAATGCACAAAAACGCTTTTCAGCCTGAGATAAGGTGGGTTTCGGAACGCCAAACATAAAAGTGTTGATAACTTTGGAAAAACACTTCAGACAGTTTAGATTTGATGTGCAACTACTAGAAAGACCCTTTCTGCTATAGTGGGAGGTTAAAATTTCATGTTCTGAAGCTTCCCTGAAAAGTTATGGCACAATGCGTAAAAACGCTTTTCAGCCTGAGATAAGGTGGGTTTCGGAACGCCAAACATAAAAGTGTTGATAACTTTGGAAAAACACTTCAGACAGTTTAGATTTGATGTGCAACTACTAGAAAGACCCTTTCTGCTATAGTGGGAGGTTAAAATTTCATGTTCTGAAGCTTCCCTGAAAAGTTATGGCACAATGCACAAAAACGCTTTTCAGCCTGAGATAAGGTGGGTTTCGGAACGCCAAACATAAAAGTGTTGATAACTTTCGAAAAACACTTCAGAGAGCTTAGATTTGATGTGCACCTACTAGAAAGACCCTTTCTGCTATAGTGGGAGGTTAAAATTTCATGTTCTGAAGCTTCCCTGAAAAGTTATGGCACAATGCGTAAAAACGCTTTTCAGCCTGAGATAAGGTGGGTTTCGGAACGCCAAACATAAAAGTGCTGATAACTTTGGAAAAACACTTCAGACAGTTTAGATTTGATGTGCAACTACTAGAAAGACCCTTTCTGCTATAGTGGGAGGTTAAAATTTCATGTTCTGAAGCTTTCCTGAAAAGTTATGGCACAATGCACAAAAACGCTTTTCAGCCTGAGATAAGGTGGGTTTCGGAACGCCAAACATAAAAGTGTTGATAACTTTTGAAAAACACTTCAGACAGCTTAGATTTGATGTGCAACTACTAGAAAGACCCTTTCTGCTATAGTGGGAGGTTAAAATTTCATGTTCTGAAGCTTCCCTGAAAAGTTATGGCACAATGCACAAAAACGCTTTTCAGCCTGAGATAAGGTGGGTTTCGGAACGCCAAACATAAAAGTGTTGATAACTTTGGAAAAACACTTCAGACAGTTTAGATTTGATGTGCAACTACTAGAAAGACCCTTTCTGCTATAGTGGGAGGTTAAAATTTCATGTTCTGAAGCTTCCCTGAAAAGTTATGGCACAATGCACAAAAACGCTTTTCAGCCTGAGATAAGGTGGGTTTCGGAACGCCAAACATAAAAGTGTTGATAACTTTGGAAAAACACTTCAGACAGTTTAGATTTGATGTGCAACTACTAGAAAGACCCTTTCTGCTATAGTGGGAGGTTAAAATTTCATGTTCTGAAGCTTCCCTGAAAAGTTATGGCACAATGCACAAAAACGCTTTTCAGCCTGAGATAAGGTGGGTTTCGGAACGCCAAACATAAAAGTGTTGATAACTTTGGAAAAACACTTCAGACAGTTTAGATTTGATGTGCAACTACTAGAAAGACCGTTTCTGCTATAGTGGGAGGTTAAAATTTCATGTTCTGAAGCTTCCCTGAAAAGTTATGGCACAATGCACAAAAACGCTTTTCAGCCTGAGATAAGGTGGGTTTCGGAACGCCAAACATAAAAGTGTTGATAACTTTCGAAAAACACTTCAGACAGCTTAGATTTGATGTGCACCTACTAGAAAGACCCTTTCTGCTATAGTGGGAGGTTAAAATTTCATGTTCTGAAGCTTCCCTGAAAAGTTATGGCACAATGCACAAAAACGCTTTTCAGCCTGAGATAAGGTGGGTTTCGGAACGCCAAACATAAAAGTGTTGATAACTTTTGAAAAACACTTCAGACAGCTTAGATTTGATGTGCAACTACTAGAAAGACCCTTTCTGCTATAGTGGGAGGTTAAAATTTCATGTTCTGAAGCTTCCCTGAAAAGTTATGGCACAATGCACAAAAACGCTTTTCAGCCTGAGATAAGGTGGGTTTCGGAACGCCAAACATAAAAGTGTTGATAACTTTGGAAAAACACTTCAGACAGTTTAGATTTGATGTGCAACTACTAGAAAGACCCTTTCTGCTATAGTGGGAGGTTAAAATTTCATGTTCTGAAGCTTCCCTGAAAAGTTATGGCACAATGCGTAAAAACGCTTTTCAGCCTGAGATAAGGTGGGTTTCGGAACGCCAAACATAAAAGTGTTGATAACTTTGGAAAAACACTTCAGACAGTTTAGATTTGATGTGCAACTACTAGAAAGACCCTTTCTGCTATAGTGGGAGGTTAAAATTTCATGTTCTGAAGCTTTCCTGAAAAGTTATGGCACAATGCACAAAAACGCTTTTCAGCCTGAGATAAGGTGGGTTTCGGAACGCCAAACATAAAAGTGTTGATAACTTTTGAAAAACACTTCAGACAGCTTAGATTTGATGTGCAACTACTAGAAAGACCCTTTCTGCTATAGTGGGAGGTTAAAATTTCATGTTCTGAAGCTTCCCTGAAAAGTTATGGCACAATGCACAAAAACGCTTTTCAGCCTGAGATAAGGTGGGTTTCGGAACGCCAAACATAAAAGTGTTGATAACTTTGGAAAAACACTTCAGACAGTTTAGATTTGATGTGCAACTACTAGAAAGACCCTTTCTGCTATAGTGGGAGGTTAAAATTTCATGTTCTGAAGCTTCCCTGAAAAGTTATGGCACAATGCACAAAAACGCTTTTCAGCCTGAGATAAGGTGGGTTTCGGAACGCCAAACATAAAAGTGTTGATAACTTTCGAAAAACACTTCAGAGAGCTTAGATTTGATGTGCACCTACTAGAAAGACCCTTTCTGCTATAGTGGGAGGTTAAAATTTCATGTTCTGAAGCTTCCCTGAAAAGTTATGGCACAATGCGTAAAAACGCTTTTCAGCCTGAGATAAGGTGGGTTTCGGAACGCCAAACATAAAAGTGCTGATAACTTTGGAAAAACACTTCAGACAGTTTAGATTTGATGTGCAACTACTAGAAAGACCCTTTCTGCTATAGTGGGAGGTTAAAATTTCATGTTCTGAAGCTTTCCTGAAAAGTTATGGCACAATGCACAAAAACGCTTTTCAGCCTGAGATAAGGTGGGTTTCGGAACGCCAAACATAAAAGTGTTGATAACTTTTGAAAAACACTTCAGACAGCTTAGATTTGATGTGCAACTACTAGAAAGACCCTTTCTGCTATAGTGGGAGGTTAAAATTTCATGTTCTGAAGCTTCCCTGAAAAGTTATGGCACAATGCACAAAAACGCTTTTCAGCCTGAGATAAGGTGGGTTTCGGAACGCCAAACATAAAAGTGTTGATAACTTTGGAAAAACACTTCAGACAGTTTAGATTTGATGTGCAACTACTAGAAAGACCCTTTCTGCTATAGTGGGAGGTTAAAATTTCATGTTCTGAAGCTTCCCTGAAAAGTTATGGCACAATGCACAAAAACGCTTTTCAGCCTGAGATAAGGTGGGTTTCGGAACGCCAAACATAAAAGTGTTGATAACTTTGGAAAAACACTTCAGACAGTTTAGATTTGATGTGCAACTACTAGAAAGACCCTTTCTGCTATAGTGGGAGGTTAAAATTTCATGTTCTGAAGCTTCCCTGAAAAGTTATGGCACAATGCACAAAAACGCTTTTCAGCCTGAGATAAGGTGGGTTTCGGAACGCCAAACATAAAAGTGTTGATAACTTTCGAAAAACACTTCAGAGAGCTTAGATTTGATGTGCACCTACTAGAAAGACCCTTTCTGCTATAGTGGGAGGTTAAAATTTCATGTTCTGAAGCTTCCCTGAAAAGTTATGGCACAATGCGTAAAAACGCTTTTCAGCCTGAGATAAGGTGGGTTTCGGAACGCCAAACATAAAAGTGTTGATAACTTTGGAAAAACACTTCAGACAGTTTAGATTTGATGTGCAACTACTAGAAAGACCCTTTCTGCTATAGTGGGAGGTTAAAATTTCATGTTCTGAAGCTTCCCTGAAAAGTTATGGCACAATGCACAAAAACGCTTTTCAGCCTGAGATAAGGTGGGTTTCGGAACGCCAAACATAAAAGTGTTAATAACTTTGGAAAAACACTTCAGACAGTTTAGATTTGATGTGCAACTACTAGAAAGACCCTTTCTGCTATAGTGGGAGGTTAAAATTTCATGTTCTGAAGCTTCCCTGAAAAGTTATGGCACAATGCACAAAAACGCTTTTCAGCCTGAGATAAGGTGGGTTTCGGAACGCCAAACATAAAAGTGTTGATAACTTTCGAAAAACACTTCAGAGAGCTTAGATTTGATGTGCACCTACTAGAAAGACCCTTTCTGCTATAGTGGGAGGTTAAAATTTCATGTTCTGAAGCTTCCCTGAAAAGTTATGGCACAATGCGTAAAAACGCTTTTCAGCCTGAGATAAGGTGGGTTTCGGAACGCCAAACATAAAAGTGTTGATAACTTTGGAAAAACACTTCAGACAGTTTAGATTTGATGTGCAACTACTAGAAAGACCCTTTCTGCTATAGTGGGAGGTTAAAATTTCATGTTCTGAAGCTTTCCTGAAAAGTTATGGCACAATGCACAAAAACGCTTTTCAGCCTGAGATAAGGTGGGTTTCGGAACGCCAAACATAAAAGTGTTGATAACTTTTGAAAAACACTTCAGACAGCTTAGATTTGATGTGCAACTACTAGAAAGACCCTTTCTGCTATAGTGGGAGGTTAAAATTTCATGTTCTGAAGCTTCCCTGAAAAGTTATGGCACAATGCACAAAAACGCTTTTCAGCCTGAGATAAGGTGGGTTTCGGAACGCCAAACATAAAAGTGTTGATAACTTTGGAAAAACACTTCAGACAGTTTAGATTTGATGTGCAACTACTAGAAAGACCCTTTCTGCTATAGTGGGAGGTTAAAATTTCATGTTCTGAAGCTTCCCTGAAAAGTTATGGCACAATGCACAAAAACGCTTTTCAGCCTGAGATAAGGTGGGTTTCGGAACGCCAAACATAAAAGTGTTGATAACTTTTGAAAAACACTTCAGACAGCTTAGATTTGATGTGCAACTACTAGAAAGACCCTTTCTGCTATAGTGGGAGGTTAAAATTTCATGTTCTGAAGCTTCCCTGAAAAGTTATGGCACAATGCACAAAAACGCTTTTCAGCCTGAGATAAGGTGGGTTTCGGAACGCCAAACATAAAAGTGTTGATAACTTTGGAAAAACACTTCAGACAGTTTAGATTTGATGTGCAACTACTAGAAAGACCCTTTCTGCTATAGTGGGAGGTTAAAATTTCATGTTCTGAAGCTTCCCTGAAAAGTTATGGCACAATGCACAAAAACGCTTTTCAGCCTGAGATAAGGTGGGTTTCGGAACGCCAAACATAAAAGTGTTGATAACTTTCGAAAAACACTTCAGAGAGCTTAGATTTGATGTGCACCTACTAGAAAGACCCTTTCTGCTATAGTGGGAGGTTAAAATTTCATGTTCTGAAGCTTCCCTGAAAAGTTATGGCACAATGCGTAAAAACGCTTTTCAGCCTGAGATAAGGTGGGTTTCGGAACGCCAAACATAAAAGTGTTGATAACTTTGGAAAAACACTTCAGACAGCTTAGATTTGATGTGCAACTACTAGAAAGACCCTTTCTGCTATAGTGGGAGGTTAAAATTTCATGTTCTGAAGCTTCCCTGAAAAGTTATGGCACAATGCACAAAAACGCTTTTCAGCCTGAGATAAGGTGGGTTTCGGAACGCCAAACATCAAAGTGTTGATAACTTTCGAAAAACACTTCAGACAGCTTAGATTTGATGTGCACCTACTAGAAAGACCCTTTCTGCTATAGCGGGAGGTTAAAATTTCATGTTCTGAAGCTTCCCTGAAAAGTTATGGCACAATGCACAAAAACGCTTTTCAGCCTGAGATAAGGTGGGTTTCGGAACGCCAAACATAAAAGTGTTGATAACTTTGGAAAAACACTTCAGACAGTTTAGATTTGATGTGCAACTACTAGAAAGACCCTTTCTGCTATAGTGGGAGGTTAAAATTTCATGTTCTGAAGCTTCCCTGAAAAGTTATGGCACAATGCACAAAAACGCTTTTCAGCCTGAGATAAGGTGGGTTTCGGAACGCCAAACATAAAAGTGTTAATAACTTTGGAAAAACACTTCAGACAGTTTAGATTTGATGTGCAACTACTAGAAAGACCCTTTCTGCTATAGTGGGAGGTTAAAATTTCATGTTCTGAAGCTTCCCTGAAAAGTTATGGCACAATGCACAAAAACGCTTTTCAGCCTGAGATAAGGTGGGTTTCGGAACGCCAAACATAAAAGTGTTGATAACTTTCGAAAAACACTTCAGAGAGCTTAGATTTGATGTGCACCTACTAGAAAGACCCTTTCTGCTATAGTGGGAGGTTAAAATTTCATGTTCTGAAGCTTCCCTGAAAAGTTATGGCACAATGCGTAAAAACGCTTTTCAGCCTGAGATAAGGTGGGTTTCGGAACGCCAAACATAAAAGTGTTGATAACTTT